>NW_009950614.1:0-1222 GCF_000696875.1 Nestor notabilis
CTGCTGTAGCTGAACCCAGGACAATATGCTAAGAACATTAGCCGGGTGGGGCTTAAGAACAGAGATAATGTCTTTTATTAAGACAAACTGTTATAGCTGGGAAAAGTAAAAATGTTTTCTGACACCCACTCTGTCCTTTGCTGAAATGAGAACAGCCAGTTTCAAAGTGAAATAATACAAACTGGGAACAATTGCTCTGAGTTTAACTCAGTGTTGATGGTTAGTCTGTTCATCAGAGAAGGTAAGTAAGGAGTAAGGGAAGATTTTAGTCCAGAAAAGGTAGCTAAGGAAAGAGAAGGGGGAGGAGGAAGAAGTCATCAATTGTAGAGCAAGGAGAGGCTAAGGACTGATTGTGCTGAGCTGTAGTATTTTCTGAAATCACAGGGAGAGAGCTGCCTCTAAAGGAACTAGATTTTTCTGTCTTCAAGAAACTACTGAGTTTCATAATTATTTAGTTTGTTTTTTGAAACAGGCTTGGATTTCTTTTTGTTCAGTTTTCTGCCTTCCCTCATCTTTCCCTTCTCATCTGTCATACCTTTCAATTGCAACCAGATGAATGATGCCTACACATTCTCCCCAGTTTTCAGAAAAGTTCTCTTCACCTCCTGTTGCCTTCTTACCTGCATCTCAAAAAATTCTCCATCCTCAAAAAAGGTTTTGGCACAAAGGATAAACTTGGAAGAAAGAAAGAACCTCTTAAAATGAAATTTCTTTGAAAATTATTCTTTTTAGCAGCTGGAAAAATGTTTAATTCAAAAAGCTGGTTTTAAGAGCTAAGTTAATGCTGCTACAATAGCAGCAGCATAGGAGTAGGGAGAAAAAGAGAAGCACATGCATGTTTAGAGCTATGGATGTGCATAATGACCATGCATCCCATAGCTGGAATGGGATTGCCATATTCCAGCATAGATCAGGCACATCCGGGGGTAGTATCTTAACTTGCCTTTCTTCTGGGAACTGTTATTTTATTAGCTGGTAAAATAACGATTACATTATGTAAAGTGCACGTGGAATTTATCCTCAAACTAGCAAGTCTGTTCAAATGTCAGTAGTCTCCCCCAGTCCCTCACTGCTGCAGAGCTGGTTCTGGCAGGTGGGAGCCTCAGGCTGCCAATGCCATGGAGCAAAGCCCCATGCTGGGACAATGGCAGCACCAGGAGGGGCCATGTCTTCATGCCATGTGAACACACATACTCATAGAATCACAGAGTCTGTACGTAGG
>NW_009950615.1:0-1223 GCF_000696875.1 Nestor notabilis
GGGGGGAAGGGTAATTAGTGCCGCTAATTAGCACTAATTAACCCCGTCGGCCCCTTATTACCCCCATTAACCCCTTAATTACCCCACTATCCCCCCATTAACCCCTTAATAACCGCCGATGTCCCCCTTATTACCCCGTTAGCGACTCATTAACCCCTTAATTAACGCCCATTAACCCCTTAATTACCCCGATTAACCACTTAATTAACCCCATTATCTCTCCATTAACCCCTTAATAACCTCTCATAGCCTCATTAACCCGTTAATGATCCATTAATCAATTAATTACCCCATTAACACCTCTATTACCCCCATTAACCCCTTAATTACCCCATTAATCCTTTAATTACCCCCATTAACCCCTTAATTACCCCCATTGTCCCTCCATTAATCCCTTATTAGCCCCTATATTCCCCTTATTAACACCATTAACCCATTAATGACCCATCTAAACCCCCATTAACGCCTTAATTACCCCATTAATGCAACAATAACCCCATTAACTCCTTAATTACCCCAATTAATTCCTTAATAACCCCATTAACCCCTAATTACCCCCAATAATGCACCAAGTACCCCCATTAAGCCCTTAATTACCCCATTAACACATTTATTACCCCCATTAAACCCTTGATAACCCCCATTAACCCCTTAATAGCCTCCTATATCCACCCTTATTAACACATTAATGACCCATTAATACGTAATTATGCCCATTAACTCATTGATACCCCAATTAACCCCTTAATTACCGTCGTTAGAGCGTCAGTTACCCCCATTAACCCCTTAATTACCAATTAACTTGATTATATACTCAATTAACCCTCTAATTACCCCTATTAAAACAACTCTCACCCAATTAATCCCATAATTACCCCCATTAACTCATTTATTACCCGATTAACCCCCTAATTACGCCCATTAACTCACCAATTACCACCATTAACCTCTTAATTACCCCATTAACATAGTAATTACTAAATTAATCCCTTAATTACCCCATTAACGCACCAATTGGCCCACGTTAACCCCTTAATTGCCTCAATTAACTCATTTATTACCCAATTAACCACTTCATCACCCCATTAACGCATTAATTACCCCAATTAACTCATGTATTTCCCAATTACCCCCCTAATTACCCCCATTAACCCCTTAATTACCCCAATTAACCCCTTAATTACCCCCCCAATTACCCCTTAATACCTTCCTCCTGGGCAGCC
>NW_009950616.1:0-1225 GCF_000696875.1 Nestor notabilis
CTTGAACACTGCCAGGGATGGGGTATTCACAAAGGTGAATAAAGGTAAGGAAGTTGAACAATATAATTCAGTTCTCTTGGTCTCCCTGATAAAGGAAGACAAGTGAGGCCATGGGCTGCAATGACAGTGGATCAGTTTGTCTCCAGCAAATCCTCTCATCCAATATGTGGGCCTTGAGGTCAGAATGGACAAGAGGAAACGTAAAGGAAGGTATTTTAAAGATGAGGGAGTTGAAGCACTGTGTTACTTCCAAAAGGCTCATGAATGCAGTGCAGCTCATGTCTGACGTGCTGCAGAGTCTGCCCACCTATGAAGAACTTCCATTCCCATGGTGCAGGAGCAGATTCCACTGCAGCAATGCCCTTCTTAGAAGAGAATCCAAACTTACTTGTCTTTACATTTCTGGAGGGCTTCATCTGCAATCTCCTTCAAGTTGATCAGCTTGTCCCCTCGACAGAAGGCATCTGCAAAATGGAAAGGAGAACGTTAAAGGGGCTTCAGAGCCAAGGCAGCCCGGGACAGCTGGAAGCAACAGGCAGCTTCTGGAGGGTAAAGCAGAGCTCAGGCAGTGGAGGAAAGCAGACAGGCAGCTGAAGGCAAAGGTTTCTAACACTCCCTTTTAGCCTAGAGAAACAGATGACAGAGAAATGGTGGAACTCCTTCCCTGGGAGATGATCCAATTTGACCTAACAAGTCTCTTGAGAATATTCTATGGGAAATAATCCAATGCAGCCAGAATACAGACTGCAGTTTAGTAGGTCCTTTCCATGCCATGGATCTACTAATAAAACCACTCTTTCTAGCACTACTGCAAAAACCAGCTGGGAAATGCAGTGGGCTTACATGCAAAACTGCCATTCTCTCCATCCCTTGCTTTACAAGGTTGAGAGGTGCAGCATACATGTCCTTGAAATTGGGAATGGAGGGAATTCTCATGTAAGGACTGCTTCATAAACGATACATCTTGGAAGCATCTGGTTGATCTTGAAGCGGAACATGGATGAGAAGCATTTGGAAACGTGTTATTAGCAGCTGGTGACATCATGCTCTACAGGACCAAGTGGGCGGGCTGCTCAGTGCTTCCCTGTGTGTTCAGGGTGGGGAGCAGCCCTCGAGCGCACCCACCCCAGCGTTGCCCCTTCCTCTGCCAGTTCCACAGCATCTGGCTTTAAAGTCCTTCCAGACAGGCAATAGTAGAATCACAGAATGAACCAGGTTGGAAAAG
>NW_009950617.1:0-1226 GCF_000696875.1 Nestor notabilis
CTTCCAACAAAATAGACTGAAATCACTTTACAAAAAAAAAAAAAAAGTAAATAAAAATAACACACATTTTAAAAAAGTGCCAGCTCCTAATGAGCTGGCGTGGCATCAAAAATACCAAACAGGGGAGTTGTCCAATCATAAAGAGTTCCTGTAAGGTTTGAGTATTGCGTCGTTCACACCCTGCATATGCCAGGCATCGAGTTTAAAGCTTAGTAAAAAATACACACCTAAGAGACAAGGTGGAGTTTAGATCTTAAATTCCAATTTTGTCAGTTGTTACTAAATCGTTTTTAAATGCATCATCAGTATAATTAACATCATCACTGTATGGCAGGAGTACGAAGAACGAACATTTTCCCTTTGTTAAAGAGTTCTGAAAGTGAGTCAGTGTGAATTAGCAACATCCCTCTCTGGAATCTTGAGCTGACATGACCTTATGCCAGTTCCGCAAAAAAGCACCCTTAAAAACTTTCAGCTTGTTTCTAAGTGGGTAAATATTTCAACTAGTTAGCAAAATTAAACACCAGAATCTTCAGAAGTTATTTTCTTTGTGCATAGTTAAATGCTGCAAGATGATTTCACATTTAATAAAGCAGACTTTTAAAGAAGCAATTTGCAAGAAAAAGTGTTCCCTTACAATATCAATCTTAGCTCAGGGGAAATGTGTGGGGGAGTTTTCCCAGCCTCTTGCAATTGCTTTTCATCTACACTGGATTTTAGTGCAAGTCATTAAATTGTTTGATATCCAGCATGGCTCCTCTTTCTGCCAATCAAGTAAGCAATCAAAACAATGAGAACAAGACCAGCAAGGGCTGCACCAACTATTATAGGGATCAGCATGTTATTTTCATCCAGTTGACATTCTTCCACTGAAGAGAGAGAAAAAGATCCATGTTAGGCACTAGTGCACCAACAGATGGCTACACCCAGAACTTCAGGCTTCTGCTCCCAGCACCTAGCTGCAACTGGCTCAAGTTCACGTCTAGCTTAGCTTGCCAACAACCAAAAGGAAGCTAAGTTCGCTGTGATCATTTGGGATGAAGTCTCTCTCATACTAGTTGTATGCACAATATAGAGATCTAGAGTAATTCTTCTCAAGAGCCGTTACTCTAAGCTATGCACAGGCATAGCTGTCACAAATGTATTCATGTGACTCCTCCCACAGACATTTTGCTTTAACCACAGTCACAAAGGACAGTGTTAACTAAAAGAGTTGGAAACTTCCC
>NW_009950618.1:0-1152 GCF_000696875.1 Nestor notabilis
TGTGGGTTTTGTTTTGGGTTTTGTTTTTTGTTGTTGTTGTTGTTTTTTTAATTCTGGCTCTAATTGTTTTGCTCTTCCAGAAATGTCATTATCATGTACTAGGTGTAGCAATCATGCTTAGGAATTAGGAGTGAGAGTGCCTTGCAGGATAGGTTTTAAAGAGTCCAACAGCAACGATTCTCTGTGCTTCCTCATGAACTGGACATGAGTTAGGCTATAAACTCAGTCATAGGTCCCCATGGCTATAACAAGTTACTAAGTAAATGCAAGCTCTGCGCAGTCAGAATGTAAATAGCAACATACTCTGGGATCTAGTCATTTTACCAGTAAGGAGAGTCTTCAAGAAAGTCTCTCGTCTTGTGCTACCTCATCTGAGGCAATTGGATTTTAGGAAGCTTGCTCTAGGTCTTTCCACAGTAGCATGAAAGTTGCCTGACTGCAGATGTAGTATGGCGTAAGCACTTAAAATCAGCATAGTGCCCTTGAAGCATGGTTATAATTTACACACACTGTACATCTAGACAGCTGACACAGACTGTTAGAATTGTCATTATGGTTGTTTTTATTGTTATCCAAATGCTGAAAATGTGCTTAGTACTTTGCAAAACAAAAGTACACAGGGCTGCACTGTGAACTGTACTTGCACGTATACAACCAAATAGGCAGAAGTGAAAATACGCAGATTCAGTTCAAAAGAATGGTTTCAGATATTTGCACTTTGGCTTGAATCATTAAGTCTACCTTTCTGAAGAGAACACAGTAGTAAGTGATTAGAGAATTTGAAGGTTATACAAAGTATTATGTAATCTGTGGTAGAAAACTGGGAAAGCCAGGTATTGTTGCTTCGAATGCGAACTAATGTTAAAATTAACATTAGTTTTTTGCTGTATCATGAAGCCCCAGGCAAATCGGAGTATTAAGTCAGGTATCTCACAACTATACAGGAAATTGGCAGTCCATGTCCCTTCAAACATAACATCTCTGTTAAAGATATGATGGAACAGCTATGTGAACAAAACAAATTCACACAGAATCTCAAAATGGCTGAGGTAGGAAGGCACTCATGACCACGTAGTTCAAACCCATGCTCAGAGCAATGTCATGTCGCGAAGCTTCCTTAGAGCTGTGTCCAGTCAGTTTTTTTAATGTCTC
>NW_009950619.1:0-1222 GCF_000696875.1 Nestor notabilis
TTTTTTTTATCTCCAGGTATCCTTAAGTATGCTCAAGAACTAGAATAAATGCAAACTCAGAAGCCTTCTTGAACTTTAAGACCAAGGTCACTAAGAATTCACTAGGAAATTCCATTAAATTCCTCAGGCACATTCTCTATTGCCATTTCAAGCATATTTACGATAAGGATGCAGAAATGCCTGCCTTGAATGATGCTTCTACTTGCTGTGTACTGCTTTTCCCATCTCTATTAATACTACATTGGATTTCAGAGGATAGTGCAGCCTGAAATGAAACTATCTCAGGATAAAAAAAAGGAAAAGAAAAATCTTTCTCAGACATGAATTTTAAATATGAAGTAGAAGTATTTGGTTTTGGCTTAAAATTCTCAATGTGCTCAGTTTAATGTGCTGATTCTACAGTGATTTTACAAGCTGTAATTTATTTTCTTTTCTAGAACACCTTGTTTCCATTCCTTGAAGCAAACATTCTGTCCTTCATTTATCTGGATGTGAACACAAATTACACACCACAAGTTTCCTTATACCACCACACACCCCCCTCCCCACCTTCTGACACAGCAAACTCTCTAAGAACTAACATAAAGAGAATAACATCTAATAAGAAAGGGCAGGAACTTGGTTTTTGAGGAGCATGCTGAGCAGGCACAATGAACCAGAGGATCCCAGGTATTCTATACTCAATGAGACAGCCAACCAACCCTTGTCAAGAAAGGAAGTCTACTGTTCATCTTTGAAGGTAAGTATTTTAAAGCACTTTACTGATTTAGGATCAGGAAACCTGAATGAAGAGCAGTATGGTTTAACATGAGTGAGTTAGTGCCTTCATATCAAAGGTAATTATGGACTCAGCTGCAGATAAGCATCCTCTGGGATATTCTAAACACCTAGCTGTCACTGTTGTTTGTACATGTTACATGTGGGGCAGAAAAGGAGGGAAAAATAGCAGTAGGTCAGTTATATCTCAGAAATGCCACCTTCTTTCAGCATAATTAAATTAGCTACAATAAAAGAATACAACTTGAAGCACAGCAATATATGTGACATTAAAATACAAGTATAAATTAATCCCTGCAATGAATTTCACAATGATCTAGATGTATGAAAAGGAGCAGGATATATGACATGATATTGATATCATATGATACACAGTATAGTCTAAGAAGCCAACACAGGCATTAATTAGTCCTCTGCCCTTATTCCCTAAGATGGAAGTTTCAGG
>NW_009950620.1:0-1218 GCF_000696875.1 Nestor notabilis
AGGGTGTCCTCTTTCCTCCTGCGCACCCTTCGCTGGCCCCATCACCTCGCTTTCCTGCATTGAGAACAGCCTTTCAAGCTGTAGCACCTCCGACCCCAAACCATGTGCACTCCATATCGGCCCACAGACACCTCAAGTTTCCAGATCGCGGACAGCTTTCTCCCTGCCCTGGAACACCCGTCCCAGCGCCCTCCTTCGCCCAGGTTCGCTGCTCCAGACTGCACATTCTCCAGACATTTATGGACTTTCTTCACAGCAGCCCTCCGATCCTTCTGCACAGCAGGTGTTTTACCTCAGTTTCTACTTTTGAGCTGCCTTTTTCCTTTCCAACTAGGCCTTTTCAGTATCTCTGGTTTTGACTGACGCATTTTCTCTCTCTTGACTTCCCTGCTTTTGCGTAAATGTTCTTGTGATTATTTTTTAATTCTTACAAAGCTCAGAACTGCAAGGCCCAAAAACAGCAACGTAAAATGACACTAACAGTTCCTCCTCCTCTGCATACATCTTTGTCAGCTTCTGTCCGCATCTGCAGATCAGCATAAATGGTTTAATGTAATGTTTTACCACACAGAAGTGCCAGTGTGCTTCTCTGACGCTTCTCTGAATTGTCTGTTACGGATGGAGTTGCTGACAGTCATGTTTTCCCCCAGGTTTTATGGTTTGAATTTTATCTGTGAGACGGGGTGTTCTTTTGTATTACATCCCTCGGAATTGGGAACAATCCCGTATCTGATTTTCTGGGAATGACACAAGGGTGGGTATAGGGTTTTTTTGTTGTTCGGATTTAGCTTTAGATCTGCTTAGTTAATGATTTAGTTTTGATCCACCCTCATCGCTGTTGAATTGCCGTCAACTGCAGTCTTGCATCCCCTTCACGTTAAATTCTTATGCACCATGTTTTTGGAGACATGGCGGAGGGGGCTCAGGAAAAGCCTGAGGTGACCTGATGGTTGCTGAGGTAGAAATTAGGCTGTATGTACCGAAACGGCACGTCAATGCCGCAAACCCTTCAAGAGCGCGGAAACTTCCCTGTTCGCACCCATCCAGTGGTGCAGCACCCCCCGGCAGCCCGGTTCTCGGTGCCCGGTGCCCGGTACCCGCGGGCTTCCCGACTCTCGATCCCCGGTCCCCCCTCAGCGCAAGGCCCTATGTAACTACAATTCCCGGCATGCCCTGCGCCACCCCGCGGCGCTCTGGCCGGGGCCGCCTTCCCGCGCG
>NW_009950621.1:0-1212 GCF_000696875.1 Nestor notabilis
CACAACTGCATTTCAGGAGACCATAGACTGGCTTGATGTGAATAGCTGCAGCACTAATGTAGCATCCTGCAGATGCAGTCAGATGTGAATCTGCCAGAGGGCTTGTTAATTTTCTGTAGAGTTCCTTATGGAGAGGATGTTTATCAGCTTAGATTGTGGCCAGCAGGGCTGAAGTGCTTCACAGGTAACAATATGCATTTAGAGAATGAACACACCTGCAGCGAATATTTCATCATGTAACAGTAGTGCAAGAGTAGGGTGTGTGTGATGAGGGAGTTGTTACTCTTTCTCAGTGGGCAGCAAAATTGGAGAGGCTGGGCAAGGAATGGCTGTTGCTGTCCTAGTCAAGCGTGTATGCAGCGATGGGGTTGTTTCTATCAACTCTGTTTCCTCTCTTTCTGTATTTCTCCTTAGTGAGCTACTGGTGGAAAACGAGGATGGTGAAAACACAGAAGAACCTTCTGCAGGTGGTGCAGAAGACAAGGCGGTTCTCAGCAGCTCCTGCACCGTGAGGACTGCTGACAAGGCTGCACTTGCTCAGGATACAGGAGGTAGGATCCTTAACTGTGAAAGAGTCGATGGGGAAAATCAGTGTGGCCTGTAGGAGAACCGTTCTTCATCTGTTGGATGATGGGAAAAATTGGAGTGAGAGAAGCACTCAGTATGTTGCTTCTTACCTCATTTGTAGGTGCCCAGCCAGCAGGAGGAGTGGACCTAGAGCATGATGCTGAATTTCCTGAGGATTTCGAGGTACTTTCTGTGAGAGACGCAATGGGGTCCCCCTTGCTTTTGGGCTTATTTACCTCAGGGCTTGTTGACCTCTTCTGCTGCTCCCGCCACACAGAGAGAGGTCATCAGTTTTGCAGGTGCCTGCCGGTGGCAGGTAACATTTCTTGTCTCTGAATTCATTCCGAAGACTGACCTAATTATGTAACTGTGCACCTCGTATGCTCATGTTCTTAAAGCATCCTTTGTGCTCACGTAACTAATGTTCTTTAGACCTGCACACGGCTGCAGCAGGAGACTGCTGATGCTCTTAAAAAGCAAGCTGTGTTAGAAGCTTTACTGGAAACTACTATGCACTACAACAGTGTTCTGGAGGAAGACAAGCTGTGCTTGCAAAAGGAATTGGACACTGTTAAAGCTGAGGTATGGAAAGCCTGTCACTATAGGAATAAACCTGTGGGTGCCTGTTTCTTCCCATACATCGTG
>NW_009950622.1:0-1195 GCF_000696875.1 Nestor notabilis
CTGAGGACAGAAACATCCTACAGTCTCCCCACACTGTAGGACCACGGCTTAGTGGTCAGTCACAGTCACACAGGCAGAGCAGGGGTCAGTCTCTCCTCCCTCACACCCAGCTCTTCTCCCCCTCCTGCCAGGGCCCTCTCCATGCCACCCAGCACCATGGGACACCACAGGCTGGGGAGTCCAGGGCCCTCCTCTCCTCCTCCCAAAACACAGAGCTTCCTTCAGAGCCTGAGCACATGGCAGCTCTCTACTTCCTGGCATCACACACATTTGAAACCGTGGCAACAACCGAGCACACACAGCTCAGCAAGATCCTCCCATGGTCAGTTCCAAAGACCACTCTAAGTGCCACAAGCGGTCCTTCCCTCCACCTTCTCCAGGCCAAGACAAAAAACAGCCCTCACGTGCTTAACCTGGTCCACGACAGCTTGGTTGGCATTTGCAGCTTCGGGCATCCCTTGGCTGCTCCATTTGCAGCAGGAGTGGTCTCCTTGGCTCCTGGCTTCGCAGCAAGCTGGTCACTCACAGCAGGGCTACTGCTTCTCCTGTGGGTCACCTTCGAACACCAGCATCTGGTTCTGTGATTTGAAGCAAGGGAGAGAAAGATCAGAACAGGGGGCACAGGGAGGAGACAAGCCCAGCCCGTGACGTGCCTTTCAACCTGAGCCCACAGGAGCACCGGGCACAATCCCAGCAGCTACGAAGCCCCACGGGCTGTTCAGAAGCTGTGAAAGGAGCAGCTTGGGTTATTTATCACTTGTGTGGCACTGGAGGGACAGGCCCATCTCTTGCTGCTGCCAGGCAGCTGCGGCAGCTCCCTGCAGCACGCAGGCTGTGCTGAGAGGTGCTGGACAGCCTGCAGGCACCAGCTCTGCTGTGCAAGGAAGTTCCAAACTGAAGCAGGCACCGAGAAATAGAAGCAAAGCTCAATGTGGCTTTACCTGCTCTGGGCAGCTGCCTTCACAGGCCCACTACAGCCATGCGACAGCCACAACTGCCTGAACTCAAGCAAAACCCCAAAGCAATCTCTGCTCTGCTGAAGAAGGGACCACTGGATTGCCTTTTGCTTAGTCAACTATTTGACTGCATTTGTGCCTGAAAGTCTTTTGCCAAAAAGACTGGGAGTTTTGTTAAAGAACAGCCGTGCAGAGGCTGTCCTGGGCTGGAACCTGAGCCAGGGCTTTGATTTTTAAAC
>NW_009950623.1:0-1191 GCF_000696875.1 Nestor notabilis
CCTAACTATTCTATGATTCTATGATAATTTTGAATGCTCAGTGGTGAAGTAACATCTCCTCTCTAAAGCAGCACTCCACCCCACAGAACAGCCACACATATGGCCAACAGGCAACAGTCCTTCACCACTCGCTCTCCCCCAGGGCACAGTGTCTCATACAGGCAAAGTAAACATGACTAAGATGCTGCCATCATTCCTCCTGTGCTCTGTATTCTTTCACCACATGGCTTCTGAAAGCCAGAAAATACACAGGTGAACAGTAGCAGTCTGTTGACCTTCAGTGGTTAAAATCCAAGACACAGTTTTATTATTTGATTAGAAAGCAGGGCATGCCCCCAGGCAAAACTGCAACATACAGTGCAAAAAACTCAGAAAAGCAAACTTTGCTGCTGAGGGTATTTTCCGCCCAGGAAAACTTTCTATCAATTTTTATCTGTCCTACACAGAGCCTGCACAAACCATGAGAGAACTCACTTGGGCAGGATGAGCGAGCCAAGTCCACTGCTTGGGTAATGGAACGGGGATTATAACAAGGTATTTGAACATAACCATTCAGGTGAATGAAACATACCTTCCCCAGGACCAGGCTGTTTAAAAAGATCATGAGAAAAGACAACTCTTCTTCCACTTGAAGTATCAATCCTGATTCCCTTCCAGGGACATGGAAGTAAACCCAATGTGGAAGGAGTTGATTAACTACAGATTAACCTTTGATATAGTTAGATCTGAGTAGCAATTCAGAAGCTAAACAGGAACACTTGCACTAGTTTTACCACTTAGCACAACAAATTACAGAGATACCAGCCCTCTGCCTCCCAACCTTACAGTATTGCCCAGTACCTGGAAGGTTCCTTTTGACAGAAGCTCCTTCCTTTCCTTCCCATGCTCCTGCAAGCGCTTCTGCCGCTGCTGCAGGGAACTTGACTCACCTGCTACTAAGCCACTGAAATGGCTCTTCCCATCCTTAGAGCTCACTGTTCCTTCTTTTCCTTTGGCACTCTGGAAGGCAGAGGAACAATTTGGCCAAGTTACACTTGTGCTAGGCTGCAAAGCAAAGAGCAAAAGGGGAGGCAAAGAAATCAAGCACCTGCAAGGGCTCCAGAAGTTTCCCAGACAACAGCAGCTGGGTTTGTGCTGCATTCAAACCCACCATACACTTGCAAGGAAGGAAAGGATATTTTTTTTTTTTTT
>NW_009950624.1:0-1223 GCF_000696875.1 Nestor notabilis
CCTTCCAACACAAAACATTCTATGATTCTATCTGGATTTCTTATAAGGTGGTCTTAAATTTTAATTCCCAGTGTTTATAGATGGTAATACTTTATTTTGTTGACCAACGAAGATGAACATTTAGTCACTTGTACTTGACAGCAGTCAAGGAGGTACTTTAACTGCAGATGCAGCATGATACTACAGTTCAATTTTAATAGAAGATGAATTTTGGAATGACAGTTTAAGAACAATTCAGTGATAGCACATAGTTCTATTTTTGGCTATGAATAATAATAATAATAAAAAAACCCCTTTATTATAAGCTATTCATAGCTGTTTAGTTAGCTTGAGCTGTTTAGTTAGTCTGTGTTGCTTCCTTAGGTTATTCAGGGGAAAAAGAAGTGTGTGAAGTGCTACATTTCAGAGAAAACCCATGTTAAAAAAAAGTATTAACCCTTACTTGTAGGTGCTCAGAGTTCATTGAATGGTAAATGAACAGAGTTACTTTAGTGGTAAATAAGATAATATTGGAAGGATTTTTCCTGTATGCTACAGTTTGGATCTAATGCTAGGTGCAAACCCCCTTTCTGTTTAAAACTAGAGGCGCGTAAATGATGCTTCTGTAATTAGATAATAGTCGTTTTATGAAATGTGTGGTAAGCATAACATACTTTTCTTTTTTTAAATGTTTGCATTAATTACAACCTGAACTCTTCAGTGGTGAAGAGCACAGCATGTTCAAAGCTTCTTTAAGAACCTGGAAGATTTGAAGCAACCTATAGTAGTACAAGTGGACTCTCTTGTTTTGTTTTTTGCAAATACCTATCTTTTTGCATCACTGTGATCGTTAATCAAATATTAATCCTAAATGCATTAATGTAGACCCTTCATGGCCAACACATGCAATTACAGCTTCAAAACCATTTTAAGACTTTTAAGGTTGCAAAACAAAGCACTCAAAAGTTCCAGATTTCTTGAATTAAGTTTGCTTGTGCGTACAAGCTTTAATTACACTCTCAGTATTTCTTCCATAGGTCTAATTTAGTAAAATGAATAGTGTTTGCCCAATGGAAAGCACTTCAATATTTCTCTGCATAATTAGAACTTGGAACATGCCTGAATATTAAGTTCCCCACGGACTTTGCAACAGAGTGCTCACCACTGTAGTTTTGCAAGCTTTATGAGCATTAATGAGTTGACCTTCATAATATTTCCATGAGATGGAGGTAGTATTATTCCTG
>NW_009950625.1:0-1236 GCF_000696875.1 Nestor notabilis
CAATATATTAAAAATAATAATAAAAAAATCCTTTTTACTGTCTCCTGAAAGATATTCAGACCAACTTTGGCAGCCTAAGACTCTTGCACACTGCATCCAGACCTGAATATTTAACATTTATCTGTGATACTTAAAGTTTAATGATCATTTTTCCCCCTATACTTTTGCTAACTCAGAAAAGAGGGTTCAATTTTGAAAGCATGCTTTGATTTGTGCAAGACATAGTAGCCTGTTGCACACCATTCCTATCTGAGGGCTGTCACTTCTTCCAGCCATCAAGAGACATCTGAAGAACCAGAAACCTGTCAAGTACTTCTTTCTGTCAAAAAGCAAAAAGAAAATACACATTTTGATCTGGAAATTCATCTAAGACCAGGTACATGGGCTTGCTGATGACAATTGCTTCTCCATGAGTCTATAATGTTTTTCTTGTATGGTTACATGAAACTTGTATCTGTATCAATCAAAGTGTACTCAAGTATAAGACAAAATGCTGAACTTAAGAACAAGCCTGAAGTCCCAAATGGTTTTCAAGTTAAAAAGAATGTGAAGGAGGTAAGAGTTTATGACCAGAAAATAATTGTCTCATTGTAAGAAACTGTACTACTGCAGGAAGCAAAAAGAAAGGGAAAAAAAAAAAATCTGTTCAGAACCTGCTTTTCCCAGACCTTGCAACTGAGACATTTTAAAACACAACAACAAAAACACAAACAAATAAAACAAATCAAAACAAACCCCAAAAATAATTTCAGAAATTATAACCATGACAAAGTAATGACAAGCATTTAATTAAGGTGAAAGTGTAGAACAACACCATAGCTAGCAGTGGAAGTGAACTACGACAGTACAAAATAAGATGATGTCTTTAGGACACGACAGACTAAGCAATTGACCTAAGAATATTTGACCAAAGAAGGTCTTGTCTATTCAGGACAAAGTTTTTGTGACAACTAATATTGCTACTGACACATAACCTAAATCCTTTGAAGACCTGATTTAGCTGACACAGTGCAAGAACACTGAAGGTTTTCACAGGCTTGTCTGCGTTGGAGATCTACCCTTTTACAAAGATAATCTTTGACAAAACTCATTCTTGTAAAGGACAGTGGAGAGTTGTTTTCTTGTTCAAACGGTAAAAGAACAACCTTCCAGTACCAGTTACCAGCATGTATCTTAACCCAATAACTTGCAAATGTCTTACCAAGTGTTGTGGCTCAAGCCCAGCCGGCAACTTGG
>NW_009950626.1:0-1241 GCF_000696875.1 Nestor notabilis
GGCCACCTGTGGGGTACAGCAAGTCATCAGTGTGCACTGTTTGCTTTGGGAGATAAAAGACAAGTTAACAACTGTTGGAGGCTGTTTTAGAAGACATAAATCAGGTGTCTTGAAGAGGGTGGCTGGTGCCACGTGGTGTCAGAGCCTCCCTGCCGCTGCCCGATGGAGATATCTGCTGCTCCCTCCCACCCCTGCCACCTGAGCTACAGGCACAGCCTTGACCCAGTGCCCGCCATGCAGGTTGCTCACCACATCTGGAGCTGGAGGTAACAGTGATTTTGTGGGATTTTACCTCCATGACCCTGTAACTCCCCCTTAAATGCCCACAGGCTGCAGGTGCTCAGTGCAGGTGGTGGTTCAGCGCAGATGGGACCCGCACACCCTTGACCAGCCCCAGCAGTTAGTTACATCACGGGTCTGAATGCTTGAGGGCCTCTAGAAAGTTCTATTATTATTGTCATTAAAACGTGAAGGCTCCTGATGTCTCGTGCAATGGTGCAGTGAGTGTCTGGGTAACTTGTCAGCACAACGTGCCTGCAGCAATTGCACATCAAAACATGCTGATGAACCCATAATGAGAGGAGGAGGAGAAGGATGGTCTTACACGTCCCCAGGTAGTCTGAACACGGGTCCTTGCTATTTCGTGTGCACAGCGTGGATAATAAAAAAGCCCTTGCCAGTTCCAAGGCAGGTTTGGAATTGCTGCCTGTGTGGTACGTTTTCAGTTTTGCTCTATTAGCCACACAAGATTTGTGGGGATCCGGAACACACCGTTATTGTGTGTGATGTTCTGACGGTGTAAACTGCAGATTGTGATCACACAATCACCATAACTCTGCTCATTTTACAAACTGGTTTAAAGAGCTGGTGATTTCCTCTCGCACTGGAGAAAGCCTGTTTGCTGTCAGAGTATCACCTCCCCGGCAGATCTGCCTGGCTGCTGTCTCTTCAGTGACTCTGAAGTGGAAACAGCTCCATTAATCTGCTCGGGCAGGGAGGCTGGATTTTTGTTTCTCTGGTTTTATTTGCCTGTTGAAGGTAAAGGTTTCTGGGTGGGATGGACTGGCTGCTGGCTTGGTGAGCAGAGAGCCAGGCTAGGACGTGCGGCCACAAGGGACCAGCCTTGTCCTCCTGGCCATGCTGATCTGCTCCTGAAGGGCAGCCAGAGTAATTAGCACCCATTGTTGAAATGAGCACACGGAGAGAGATGGAGAAGGCTCAGGGGGCACCTTATTGCTCTC
>NW_009950627.1:0-1242 GCF_000696875.1 Nestor notabilis
TTTTTTTTTTTTTTTTTTTTTTGGGGGGGTGATGGGGAGGAGGGTTGTTTGTTTGTTTGTTTTTAGTTCATTTTTGTTCAAAATGATGACACTTTTCCTTCTGGATGTTGCAGAAACTGTACGTGTGCAAGTGCCGATTCCAAATCCTATCTGCAAAATATAAATGACCTGTGATAATTTCAGTTTGCTTGACTCTTTCTTAGAAGCTCTGATTGCCCTTATTAATTCGCATATGTTATCCAACTCAAACAGCTTTGATGCTGTCTGTCTAACAAGTGTCATTCTACACACATGCCCTTTGGAAAGCTTAAGGACTGCCAGTAAATTTCAGGAGATGAGCTTCTGCAGAGTCTCCACTCCTGGGAGGCTTTCCTTATAGTCAGAAGCATTACTCTTGGCTTCTGGCTCAAAAAACAAGGGAGAGATATCCTGACAACAAATTTTTCATCATCTTCTGATGTAAATAAAATGATGCAGCTTATGAAATACTCTTCAAGTGAGTGTGTGTATTGTAGTCAATGTGTAAATCCTGTTCTCTTTCACTACCTTATACATAATACTAATATGATAACTAGTTAAGTAAATTGCAGAGTATTACTCTTTTTTTAAAACATGATTGTGCTAAATCTTTGCTGGATGTGTTAAGTTGTAAAACCTCATTATCTGCACACAAATGTTAATTTGTTAAACAAATCCCACTGGCAATTCAGGGATTATTCACTGTTGGTTTATTCACTGCTAAGCCTTTTGGCAAATTCCTATGTGAACATTATATATCTAAAGATTGGGTCAACTTTAATTAAAATTTATAAGTTTATGACAGTTGTATTGAACTACTATAATGGAACAGAGAAAATGTCATCAGTTAATTAAAGGTACGTATCTAAGACATGTAATTAAAAGTTTTGGATATAATAATGAACACTTTCCAGTAGGCCCAATTCATAGGAATTTGGAAAAAAAATAAATGTTTCCATAAAAATGCACTTACTTTCTCCTTATGGTCTAAAGTAAAAATATTGGAGCAATAGTTTACAAAATGTCTTGAAAACAATAACTAGATCCAACTAGTTCACAAAATTAGATGAATACATATTTGTACTATACTTACAGTATGAAGAGTATGTCTAACCATATAGAATTGTGATGTTTGTATCAAAATGAGTAAAAAATTGTCTTTCCACTAAATGAAAATTGATGAAATATTGTTCAAAAAATAATTCTAGATAAAGTAGGTATTAC
>NW_009950628.1:0-1248 GCF_000696875.1 Nestor notabilis
ATCCAACCAGAGTATTTCAAAAGTCAATCAAAGAACAATCACAGGCAGTAAGAGCAATTCATTTCTTAAACCTCATTACAAGGTGGGAAACCCCTTTGTTCCATATGTGAGAGCTTTTGGTGTCTGGTTGGCATGTACATGCAAGAAGGGAAGGGGATGAGAGCGAAGGAGGATCAGCCATGAGTGACTTCCACATTCCCTCCTTGTCATCACTGACTCAACACACTTCTGCTCTCCATCTGTAAATGATAAACTACTTGTGTACTCTATTAAGGCTGTCTGGGACCTTGAGCAACCACTAGCATCTTCAGCGTCAAATCAAAAGCATGACAGATATCCTAATTATTCCAAGTGTCTGAATATGTTAAAATAATTAACTAAACCAATTAACACCAGATACAACATAGGCTTTTCTTCAACAGTAACTACGAGAGTTACCTGTTTTGTAGGGCAAATTTTGTCTTTGCATTTGTGTGTGTTCCCCTAATTTAAAGTTCAAGCAGCATTTTTAGAACAGCTTAGTGGTCATCTGTCCTAAAATTAGCTGAGAAATTGGTACAAGTGACTGAAGCTCAAAATAGGTTACCCTAATGACAGGCAGCCTGCTGCTAGCACTCAGTGATCCCAGAACAATGACAGAAAAGGAGCAGGGAGAGGGATTTATTATGGATACAAAGCCCTTCTGCAGAGGAAAAAGGCCCCAAAAATCCCCCAAACCCATTAATGACATGTTGGAAATACCAGTTTTGCTGAACCCATGGGAATCCAAAAGCCATACAAGCGCCAATGCCCTGGGCATTAACAGGGCACTGGACCTGTCCAGACCAGGCGCCATTCCCAGCCCTGGGAGCAGAAGGCAGGAACCACACGGGACAAGCAAACCCGAGCACATATGGGCGCAGGGATGGGGATGTTCACACAATGCTGCCACCTCCTGCTGCTGCCTTCAGGATGCTCTGCTCAGGGACTGGACTCTCCCCCTTCGGGAAGCACAAGTGCAGCCAACACCAGCCCCAAGCAAAGTGTTTCAACTACTTGCAAAGGCTTAAGTTAACCTTGGTTTAGAACTCGATGTTTTTCCTTCTATAACACTAACACCGTGGTTTATAGTTAGAGCTGCCATGGCCAATGTGTCCTGCTTACATCTTCGATTTGTTTCACAGCTACCAAGTGTGAGCAGCAGGTTGAGAGAGGGGAGAGACCCCCCCTGCAGTCCCGATCCAGCTCTGGGGAACAGCACCAGAGGGA
>NW_009950629.1:0-1241 GCF_000696875.1 Nestor notabilis
GTGGCTGCACACTTCTCTTCAGGATGGCTCTGCCTGGGCAGGTCTGCTGATGCTAGTAGCCCTGGCAGCCAATGGGGCTGGCAGTGAGGTTTTGGGGAGGGCCTCGAGGTTCCTGCTTGGGGTAGGCTGGTCTATGGCTTGAGTTCTGGGGGAATTTGAGTGGCAGTGAGGCCATCCCACTGGCTGCAGGAAGGGGTCCCTCATGTCTGCGTCAGCACCTCAGCAATCAGAGCAGTGTGGGTGACCCGATCCCTCTTTTCTACCCCCATTGCAGGTGGAGGTGCCACCCGGACATGGGCTGCATCCACTGTCCCTGACAGGAATGTCCTTCACTGCCACTCATGCCCAGCATGCTTGGCCCTGCATGGCACAGATACACACATCTGGTCTGCGCTGCTACTTAAACTGGGAGGTTAGCCCTGATGTGGCTGGTTTTCCTGCAGGGAAGGCAAACCCTATTCCCACAGCCCAGCTGCATGCCTGTGCTCCCCATGCCCCCCGGCTGTGTGCTGGCCCCATGCCTCTTTGTCACCTCCCGGATGTCCACAGCATCTGATGAGCCTCTGGTAGAAGCAGGTGCTGTGGCAAACCAGCAGAAGCAGAGCTGGGCCAGGGATGTGGGTGAAGACCGTGGCCATGAATGGCTCTGGGGGATGAGAATGAGGAGAGCTGATGATATCCCCTGACCCCTCAGCACCACTGGCCTGATCATGGGGAAGGGCTCCCCAGGGAGGAGGTGATGAGCAGCTCCAGCCCAGCCTATGGCCACGAGGTCAGGGATGGTGAAGGCAGGGCTGGAGGAGGCACCTCCTCAAGGAGTTCCTCTCACAGCACAGGCAGTAGATGGGTTGGAGGAGCTGTAGTGTGATGGTGCCCAAGGGCAGAGATGGGCTGTGGGGCCTGGAAGGGACTCATTCCCACTGAATAGTCATTGGACCATTGGAGTGGCCGCACTTGGCCAGGCAGGATCCTCAAGCTGGGATATGAATGAGACCATGGTCCCCCCACCCCAAAGCCCATTCAAGGGGCCTGCTGTGGGTGAGCAGCCTCCCCATTTCCATGGAGCTCCATCCAAACCATGGGGCCTGGGAGCTACCTCTCTACTTCCCTGCACCCAACAGTGCTGGGGACCCCCAACTCTCCCATAAATGCCTCCAGGAGAGAGCCTGGGGCTGGGCTGCAGCCTGGCACTCTCCTTTCCTTCCCATCCACTTCAGTGGGGAACCCTGTCCCCCTCGTCA
>NW_009950630.1:0-1231 GCF_000696875.1 Nestor notabilis
GCCTGGAGTGAGGCATCCCTGCCCATGGCAGCATTAACATAGATTCTCTATCCAAGGCAGTAGAACATTTTTAGTGGACCCGTGTTTCATGAATTGGACTAACAACTCTGAAAAATCCACTATTTGGGCAAAAGTTTTTTGTGCCTAGTCACTTGGTAAAGACCATAATCATTATTTTTTAAACTGGAGCAAAGTCCCATATAGTTGTACTTGGATACTCTGAGGTTGTAAGTAGACCAAGGTATGAGAAATACTACAAAAAAAAAGGATTTCTGAAATTCACAATAATGGGAGTATTAGATGACCTAATTCCATTAGTTTTTCATCATTTAAGGAGACTAAATGATACCAGGTGAACCATCACCTTAGCCCGTATCTTTCTTAGCCCCTGATCTTTACAGGTGAGGTACCTACATTCATGTGACTGACACAAATGTTTTTTTACTCTAGTTGTGGCTGATGTAATGCAAATAAAAATGAAAAGCTGACACACAAATCGTAAAATGGACTTGTTTCTAAATACCTATGAGTCTCACCTGAATGGATTTTCAGTGTATTCTAAAAATCAAATTATTGCACTGGAATTCAAGAGAGCCAAGACAAAAGCTTGTCTCTGTCTCCCAAGCTTCTTCAGGTGACCTTGGATAGGCATTCAGAAGTCAATAAACACTCCTGCATTTGCTATGAGGAAGCAAGGTGCTTAATTCAAGCTTCTGATTCAGATTCTTGGTCTTTAAGCCTTATTTCTTGCTTATGATCCCTCCACTAGTTCTTGGTGGTTTCTAAGATGTTTAGAGATATCTATACTATTCCATTCTCTTCCGTTCTGGTTTTTTAAACACATCTTTTAAATTTAGCTCTCAAAACTGAAGTTAAAGGCTATCTGACTAGCAGAAATATTTAGTGGTTTTCTCAGTGCTATCTGATATAAATGTAGATCTTCCTCTCAGTTGTTCTCCATCTTTAGCAAAGCTTCCTTCTTCACAGTGGTGCTCTGTGCTGACAATCACCCAGTGCCATGTTGCAAGAGTGGGAGCATAGTGTGCCCCCCTCTTAAAGGAATTCAGGGCTGTGTACTTCACCTGTTACGGAAGGTGAAAAGGTCATTATTGCACTGATTTTTAGAGCTTGAATTATTTACTTGTACAAGTAAGGGTTATAATTGCAAAAAAAAAGAAAAAAGAAAAGAAAAAAATGAACGAGAAGGGAAGGGGAGGGAAGGGAAGGGAAG
>NW_009950631.1:0-1239 GCF_000696875.1 Nestor notabilis
GGTAAAAGAAAAAGAAAAACCATTAGAGAAATGTGTAAATAGGAAAAACAAGATGGAGAGAACATGCAGGAAATCATCAACTTCCTGCTCATGTCAGGCATTTCACAGCAATTCTGCAAAGGCCATTGAGTATTAAACTATTAAATACACAGGCTGACTACAGCATTTCTTCTCATCTACAAGGCTTTTCCATTCACAGTGCATATAAAGTCAGCCCAAGACTGCCAGTCAGCCTGTGGTGTATTTCTAATGCCTTCATTCAGTTCTTCTTTTTTTCTTACTTAAATGTTTCTGTTGTTGATTAGAATCAGAGAAAGATACTCTGTCACCATTTATCTATTATTTTCAACCCCTTTAGATGAAGGAGTAAGCCAAAATCAGAGCCTTGTGGGCTTGATTTTATCATAAGAGAGTGATGGATAATTTGATAGAATTCAGCTTATTTACAAGTAAAAAGTCCTTTGCTGGTCCAGGAGACATTACACAACATAGCTTCTTTCCCCACATTACCACTGTTCTTCTAGCCAAATATTTAACTCTCACAAATTCTCTCAAGCCAGAAACCCATCCTTGTTCATTCTTCTGAAGCATCCCTCGGCTCTGACACTCTAGCCCTTACCCCTTACCCCTGCATATTCTTTCCTGAACTGCTACTCAACAGAGATTCTCCACGTATGAAATACCAAATAGTTTTGTACAGGTTTTTGTTTGTGTAGTAATACTTTATTAGCTGCCTGTCACTTGCATTAAATGAATATCAACAGCTGAATATAGCAGTCTCGGTACTGCCACTGCTGTGCAGCATGTGTTCAAGTCAGATTCAGAGCTATGCCTTTCCAGCAACGTAAATTCACTAGAAGCGCACTTTTATCAGCACCCTGAGGGTTTCTTCTCCCTCCCTATGGGTATGCAAAACCCACATGGCATATAGAACAATATAGCTATAAGGTGTCAGTCTCTGAGAACAGGGTTTGGCCTGGAAGTCCCATGCACTTGGCCAGCCCTGGCCAAATGTCAATGTGCAGCTCTGCACCTTGGAAAGAACAACTCTCACAGCTGTCCAGAATTAACAAACAAACCACAGTGCTTCCTAGACTGCTTAAATCTCTTGAGTTTTTGCATTGACCCTCAGAGCTCTGTCCAGAAATACAGTGTAGATCCAACTATATAAATTGTTGTAAATTATTTCCACGGGTCCTGAAGGAGCAGGTGAATGAAGTTGCTTGGCCACTGTCCATA
>NW_009950632.1:0-1218 GCF_000696875.1 Nestor notabilis
GATGAGATAGTTTTGGTTTGGTTTTTTTTTTCTTTAGTTTAGTAGAGACCAATAAACAGTACTGGTGGTTGCTTTTTCCTGACTTATTTCGCCAGTGTGTTGAACACAGACTGCACCCTCGTAAGACTGAACGAATTACTCCCTCCCCTGTAACTTATTCTATCCCTAAACACACTATTCTGATTTGATATAAAAATGCTGTGAAATGAAGATAACTTTGTCATGGGATATCTTGGTTTGTTTCCAAAATACAAAGAAGCTGCAAAGCTATAAAGAAGCTGCAAAAACTCTGTAAGAAAAGTGAAGCTAGGGCACATGATAAACCCATGATCCAGAGTCTACAAAGAGAACAATTTTCTTACGCTGAGCTGTCTGCTTTAAAGTAAAAGCGATCCAGGAAACCTGCACACAGTGAAATTACACACGCACTGGCACCCATATAGTGGCCATCCTAAGAAACCTGGTTAAACACACCCACGTATAACAGCACTGCATAGAGAACAGTCACTGCTGCGCACCTTTGAGGCTGAACTGCTCGACTGGGACAAAACAGCCTGCTGCAAGCCGCTGAAGAGCTTTGCCAGGGTAGCGCGGTGGTGTGCCTGTGACGAGCGCTGTGTGGTCACATGAGGCTCTGCCTCTTGCAGTTGTCTCAGGGGACTGGGATTCACTCTGGCGTGTGTCTTCCTACAGCCTCCAGCTGTCTCCATCAAAAGCTGCAATGCAACATTTATTTATACCGAATAAATATGTAAGCAAAGAAAAAGAAACCTTAAAGCCAGCATAGGGGACTGACAAAAACGACAAGCTCAGGGTGACTGAAAAGAGCACTCCAGCTCATTTTTCCGTAGGAAGTAATGGAGTTCGAAATCTTTTCTTTGCTTGTGGGATGCCACCTCCAAGTACTGACTAAAACCTAATCTATCACTAAGAATAAACTGTGTGGCATGAAACACAGGCGGGACAAGCCTCCCACCTCCTGCGCCCTTCCCCACAATCATTTGATGCTCCATTTTCATAGGTTATCCAGGGCTCAGCTCCACACTGCGCTGAGACTCCTCAGACCCACCGACGTTAAAGACAGATTTCTTCACCGCACCGGAATTTTCTTCCCAATTAACTGTGACATCTGAGCAGGCATCGATACGAGACGTACACACGCGCGAAAGGGCCAGACCCATGCCCAGCCGGGCCTGCTGCAGCCACCCCTCCGGCCTG
>NW_009950633.1:0-1231 GCF_000696875.1 Nestor notabilis
GCTTTGTCGCCTCCTGGGTTCAGCGAACAACCCTGTTCTTTAAGGGGGGAAAAAACCCCAAATGTGCGAAAAGTGGTGCCTGTCTTGGGAAAAGACGTTTAAGCGTGAAGGTAGCAATAGAATACATAGAGAGGGAGCAGGGAAACACCCCCGGTTAGGGCCACCCGGCTACAAACCGTGTGCCTCTTTCTGGAAAATCCTATAAAAGGGGAGAAAGGAAATGTTTGAATGTTTGGCAGGTGCTCTGTGTTTAGGTAGCGCTGTAGGATGTACTGGTGGTGTTGGAAAATGCCTTATTTCTACACAAGGTGCTTTTGAAGAATAGATTCAGCTGTGTTTATTGTAAGTGTGGTTTTAATAGTTAATAAGATGCTGGTGGGGTGAATTTGTGTGTGTGTGTGTTTTAGTTCTGTGTGGGGTTTGTTTCCTTTTTTTTTTCCTTTTTTTTGTGTGTGTGCGGTGTGTTGTGGGTTTGTTTTCTTTTTTTTTTGTATGGGTTTTTTTGTGTTGTTTGTTTGTTTTGGGGTTTGGTTTGGTGTGTTGTTACTTTTCTGACCCTGCTGCTGGCAGCGCATGGTTGTGTGCCTGTGCTCCGTGCTGCCAGGGTGGGGAGAAAGGCGATGCAGGCATTGTTAGCTAATACCTGTGTTCCGTCACAGGCACTGATTCCCATGTCCCTAAGGCCTGTGAGGTTTAGCCCGTGCGTGCTGGTTACACAGCTGTGGGCGCCCACTGCGCAGCGCTTGGCTGGGCCCGGTGCAGTTGGGACGGGCTGTGCTAACTGGTGGTTTACTCTGCCAGTACTGCCATAAATTCAGTGAGGCTGTGACTGCTGAATGTCAGCAGAAGGATTTAAGTCTGACCCATATAGTATTTCTGGGAGTATTCTACATATTGCAAGTGTATTTTTCTTTATATTTTTTAAACACGGTAACTGTGATTCAGTGCTGCAGTTCAGGGCTCAATGTACAGACAAACCAAATGTAGCTATTGTGATAAACTTTGTAAAGCAAAACCCTTATTAACCAGGAAATGTTGATAATTATTCTAGCTATATCTCTATTGTTTAAAAAAGAACACAAGCTTTTTTGTTTTGCTTACAATATATATATTGTCTGACGCTACATCCCCCTCCCCCCCTCATTTTTGCCAAGCTAAGTGAAGAAAATGTTACGGGGGTTCCTGCCTTCATACATAATATTTTTATATATATTTTATATATAAATACTTA
>NW_009950634.1:0-1238 GCF_000696875.1 Nestor notabilis
CTTTCTAACCTTAACTATTCTATGATTCTATTGAATTGTTATTGATCTTGAATATACGGGTCAATTAACTGATTAAACAGCAGTTAAATTAACTGTCTGGCAGTTAATTACATCACTAACAGATCAATAAATTCCTTTGATCGTGATCTGATCTAAACTACACAAGTTGAGGAGTTTCTCCCCATGAGAGTATCTTCTGTCATCAACCAGAGGAGCTTCATGCACAAACTGATCAAGTGATACCTGCTAAAAGAAAGGAAAATTAGTCATGCCTACCTGCAGATGATCACAATCATAAAGCAGGAGCACACCTGCACTCAGATGAATGTACTGCTCACATTGCTCTTGCTTTGCTGCACTCTTCAATGACAATATGCCACTTTCACTTATGCAATATGAGTTCAACTGGAATAAAGAGGAGGAAAAATGGTAATTCTCAACTACTGAGCTTTCTAGAGATTCTTTCTAGCTTTGAAAGCATTACCACACCAGCAGCCTTTAATATGGTGATGTGTTGGTACTCACATGTCAAAAAACCCCAAAACACTGTTTAGGCTGGGAAAACAACCCAGGATTTGCTGGCTCAAACCAAGGCTTAACATGAAACTAAAGATGAAATTCCAAATTATAGCTTGTCCGATCCAGTACTCAGAAGTTGGAAAACTAACAGTCTGCAAAAGATTAGCAAGGATTTCATCAGCTCCATGAGTCAATACAATGTAGAAGCAAACAAGTCACACGGTTTCACTGAACCAGATGTGCTGGCCCCAGCAATTACACAGCTGTACTGTAAAGTCCAAGTATCTACTTCATGTACCTGGTCTGCCAAAAACGTCAAAACGCATGGCCACAGAGTAAAACCACAAAAACTCCTCCACTAGCTTTACATACATCTATATGGCTTTAAACCGGGTGGTGGGACCATGCTTTCAGAGCCGTGAAACTATTCCAGTATCATTTTTTCAGGTTCGAGATAGCTCAGAATCACCTGCACTCTACAACCAAGACAAATGTAAAAACCCCACAAAACCTTCAACGAAACACGCATGTGAAGCCCTCCGCGGCCCAGGGCTGACCTTCTGCCTGGAAAACTTTGGCTGGACCAACCGACACGCCACTGGGCAGCCGGAGAGCTGTCCCTACAGAAGAACGGCGATTTTCGGGAGGTAGAGCCAGCTGCACACCGCTGGCGGCAGCGTCCCGGAGAGCCGGTGCCTCCATCCCTCCTGCGCCGGGCC
>NW_009950635.1:0-1213 GCF_000696875.1 Nestor notabilis
TTTATCTAAACTGACTTCTGTCTGCTAGTAGTATCTTAATTCTGTTCATAAACAGTGCATATCCTATGGTGAATTCAGGATAAAAGTTGATTCATTTCAGTATCAGATGAAGTACAAAAGCCACAGATGTGATACACTCTGAAATTCTGTTAAAGCTACCCTAAAGGTAAACTGCTCTATTTCAGGGCATTCTGAATCCTCAGTATCAATTCTTTAGAATGCTAACTTTAGAATAGCCCATTTGAGATACAACAAAACTGACAGTGTTTTGTGGTTTGTTCCATCATGCACAGAATGATCAATGTTTTATTCTCTCATGTTTCTACTTTAAACCAATTCCCATCTAAATTCCGACTGCACTTGTATTTTTAAAGCAGAAGCCTGTCTCTTCGGCATTGTCCTAGCACAAACCATATTCCCATCAAAAAGGCTTGTGGAAGCAAATACCCTGGTTTTCTACTATGGTAACAAATTTCTTGCTTCCATGGGATTCAAGCAGTATTTTCCCCTTCATGATAAAAAATAAATTAAAAAAAGAAAAAAGAAAACACAAAGATCTCAAAAAAATTCATTCTATAGTCACTATTACACATTGTACATGATATCCCCAAATTTTAAAAATCTTTTGTTTCACAAATATTGTTTTCCTAGATACAGTATTGTTTCAGGCTTGCGATCATGAAAACAACTATACCGCTTGGCTACTGGAAACACCCTGCCTTTAGCCTTGTTATGCACCTGAGATGTGTGAAACTGTCTCAATTACAAATATATTACAGAAGACTCAGGGCCTGATCCTGCAACTGTTATAAGCATCCGACAACAGCCATTTGTCAGTGATAAGGAGGAACAAATATCAGAGGCGCAAGATTCTGCTGGATCAGGCCTTAAGTGTAAGTGCATTATACAACACAGTATATGTTGAAATCTCAAAATAAAATACTGTATATTTATGTAATGCATAAGTAACACACACAATTTAGATACAGTAATAATTTATTCTGAAATGTTCTTTTTAGTCTCTGTAGAGACATCACCCCATGTCTCATTAATAAAAGAGCAGCCATCTCACCTCAAATACCAGAATATACAACAAGTTACAGCATAGCAAAAAGTTTCTACCTACTTTAAGATAAAATCTAATTCAGGATTCAGGTAAAATAATTTTGTTCAAGGTTTTACAGTTACACAGTTTTTCCATTTTTTTTTTTTT
>NW_009950636.1:0-1249 GCF_000696875.1 Nestor notabilis
ACCCCCCCCAGCGACATTCCCACCCTGAGGACTTGGAATCCAATGGCTCTGGTGGTGTTTGTCTGCGGCCCGTGGTTCCTGCCCGCTTCCTTTTCCTGCCCCCTTCCTTTTCCTGCCCTTTTCCTGCCTTTTTCCTGCCCCTTTCCTTTTCCTGCCCTTTTCCTGCTGTTTTCAGCCGCGTTTGGATGATAAACAGGGAATTCTATGGGAGGGAGGACGACGGGACACTCGTCTCTGTGTGTTCCCTCCCCAGCAGCCGGAGCGGTGCCGAGCGCTGAATCACAGCGTGGCTTCAGGAGAAGGGAATTTTGGCTTGGGAATTGCATGGGAAGAGCCCCGCTCCCGATCCCACATGTCCTGATGGTGCTGGGTGTACCCAAGGGTGGGATGCATGGAAAAGAAGAGGGAAAAGTGGAGAAAGCGCATAGAGCGGAGCCAAAAAGGCTTGAAATGATCCCAAAAGGTGGGATCCAGAGGTGGGAGTGTCTGGAATTGGGGTATCCCACCGACGGGAACTCCCAGAGAAAGAGGTGGAAAAGGGCCTATTGGTTCCCACATGGATCCGCCAGCATTCCCGCTGGATCCACCCTCCAAGGGGAAACTCCTGGTGCTGTTGGCTGGGAACACATGGAAGTGCTCTGGAAAACCACAGGGGAGAGATGGCAGGAAGGGTTAAAGGAGAGAGGGAATACTGCAGAGGAATTCCTGCTTAACCCTTAGGGAGCGGGGCAGGGATTTGGGATTGGGAGGGAGCAGGGAGGGATTTGGGATTGGGAGGGAGCAGGGAAGGATTGGGGTTTGGGATGGAATAGGGAAGGATTGGGGTTTGGGATGAAGTGGGGTTGTGCTTTGGGATGGAGCAGAGAGGGATCTGGATTGGGGATGAAGTGGGATTCAGTTTGAGATGGAGCAGGAAAGGATCTGGATTTGGGATGAAGCGTGATCGGGGCTTGGTATGGAGCAGGGAGGGATTGGGGTTTGGGATGCAGTGGGGAGGGATTCGGGTCTGGGACGGAGCAGGGAAGGATTTGGACTTGGGACGAAGCAGGAGTCGGGTTTGGGATGAAGCCGGGAACAATTCCAGTGTGGGATGAAGTGGGATTTGGATTCGGGATGGAGCAGGGCGGGATTCCAGCGTGGGATGAGGTGGGACTCGGCTGCTTCATCACTTCCGTGCTCCCACGAGGGGAATCCCGGCTCCAGGCGGGATGGGAATTGCGCCTGGGAAACCCTCCTGGCTCGCAGGGAC
>NW_009950637.1:0-1236 GCF_000696875.1 Nestor notabilis
TGCTGTCATCCCTGTCTGGGGGTGGTGGAATGGGCCATGGATGAAAGGCTCTGTCCTGCCAGTGCATGAGAAGGTCCCATTGCTCTTGACTCCAAGGTGCCCTGGTGCATCTCTTTCCTCTTAGAATTATCTCCATCGGCCTGGGGTGAAGTGGGAGTTTCCCTTCTCCATGCTTAAGCTCTGGGATACTTATGTGTGTCAGCAGAAGGTAATTAAAAAGTTTGCTGTGGTGGCACTCCTGACCAAATTCTTGTACTCAGATTTGTATCCAAATACAAGAAATTTTTGGGGAAGACACGCTCTGCGACTGCTTTGAACTGTGAGTTTTGTCATTTACAAAATGCATGACTTCTTGAGGGAACTTGTCTGTGCTTGGCTTGCTTTTCTCCTTGACTACACTGACAAAACAGCTAACCATTGAAATATTCTTGGCTATGAACTATGCTCTTAGAAAACAGATTAGATGTTCATATATGGTCTCTTGGCTGCCTATACTTACGCCCATCTGCTAGGATGGCGTGATGCCGGCACACACAGTGACACACCAGTTTTTATGGGCAAGGAGCACCAACCCTGACTGGTTTCACACAGGCAAGCTGCCGAGTGCTTCAAGCACCATCTCTTTTGGAAGAATCCTTTCTTTTGTTATAGGATTGCCACACTGTTGCCATAGGGCTCTTTAAACCATTGGTAGCTTTGTGTCTTAATACAATACTTGACTGTCGAGGAGGAACATGAGGTGCTGAAGTGCTCTTGAGACTAGCAAGTATCTTTTGAAATGTCATCTGACTTAGATACACACCAAACACTGGTTATTTGAAATGAAGTTTATGGATATGATAAACAGGAGCACTGTGTAGTTCTGGTTTTAAGTATCGTTTTTTCAAGTGATGAAAACAGAAATCCCAGCCTTGTGAGGCACAGAAGAGCTTGCCAGCATGGGATACATGGTGTGATCAATTAATCACAAAGCTTCAGTGTTTCCACAACAGTCAACTAAATAATTCTGAGCACAGAGTTGGCTTAATAAAAGTGGAGGGTATATGGGGACATAAATGAGAGGTCAAATAATTAAGAGAGAGGAAATTTAACAGGATTTGAATTTGAAAAGAAATCAGTGAACTGGAGAAAAATAGCTCGACTTTCCGAAGAGTGGAACTTGGGACAAAATGGGCAAGGGGGGCATTGATCCATAGCAACACTGTCTGTCAGTTGCCAGCACCTATAATAAGTGCT
>NW_009950638.1:0-1263 GCF_000696875.1 Nestor notabilis
GCAGAGAGAAGGATTGAAGTGATGTTTGGCAAGGGAAGTAGTCATGCATATCATCATATTGGGATCCCGAAACGACTGTCAAAAGAAGAATGAGAGCAGTGGAGGACTCAGGGAATAATCCTGCCCATGAGTAGGCCCTAACCCAAGTTTTACAGATGAAAAGCTTAATCACAAGATGAGCTCTGCAAAGCTTTCATGCTTCTCACTCGCACAATAATGCTCCAATTATCAGAATCTTAATTACCAAAACAAACTACAGAGGGGAAAAAAAAAATCCAGCATTCCATTTTTAGCTGCAGCCAGCTGCAGCTGGGCAGGAGTATAATAGCAATAATTTGTTGCCCATGGAAATTACAATGATGTTTGTGAATAAACTTCCCCAAGTTTACATTGGGAGATTATTAAAAACAATATGGTCAGTTGCTTAGTGGGGCCAAGCACTTAGAGGTTCCCTAAAGGTGGCTCCCCAGACTCTCAGCCATGTTTTTAAAAAGCAATAATATTATCACTTCTCATCATCTGTCTGCTATTACCATGGGCTCACATGAGCTCTTCAGACATAGCCAAATGATCTTCACTTTTCTACTTACTCTTTTTATGCCACATGGACTTCATTTGGCATTTCAGAGAGAGTATATCCAACATACATCCAAACACAGCTGAAACATTATTGAAATCTTTCCCTCCTGCAATACAGAGAATAACTATCAATGCAGCACATCAGTGTCATTTAGATTGCTGGTGAGACACTTCGAACTGCTAGGTTTGTGGAGGAGCTCACATTAATCTGTAATGCAGAGGACTTCAGGGAGACTATTTTAATGTGGACAACGAATTAATTAACAACAGAATGACCTTAATAATTCACATCACACAGGGATAATTGAGTGCATGAGATCACGCCTCTGAAGTGATATAAAAGCATAGGTTGGATGTACTGGCTGACAGGAGAAACACAGAGACATCACCACAAACTGATCTACAGGTGAAAGTTGCATCAGTACAGCTGCTAATGTGGAGTCACATCTGGATCATTAAAGTAATCCCAAAGGCTGTGTGAGCACATATCTCAGCAGCAGAATTGCTTACTTTAGACTGTCTCATGACTGGGTCTAAAAGGCACAAGTAAGCTGTTTGTCAGAGATATTTTAGGAATAACTCTTGCACTAAAGCTATCCCAAAATAAGTATTTTCATCATGATACAAACCAAACTCTGCATCACACCCCGTTAGTCCATTTTAAACACTGCTGTCAGGCAATCA
>NW_009950639.1:0-1245 GCF_000696875.1 Nestor notabilis
TGCATCTGTGTGCACATGTGTGCTTGCATATGTGCATGCATGTGTGCACACGGGTGCATTTTTGCACATGCATTTATGGATGGGTGTACAGGTGTGGGTGTACATGTATGTGTTTGCATGTGCATGGATGTATGTGCACACATACGTGTGCATATCTGTGTGCAGATGTGTGTGTGCATGTACACTTCTGTGAGTGCATGCATGGGTGAATGTAAGTTTGTGTGTGCGTGCACGTGTGTGTGCACATGTGTGTGCATGCATGTGTGGTGTGTGTCCTGTGCAGATGTTTGCACACAGATGTGTCTTGCATGTGTGTTTGCATTCATGTGCATGCACATGTATGTGCAGATGTCAGTGCGCATGTATGTATGTGTGCTGTGCACATATGTGCATGTATGTGTGTCTGTTCACATATGTCTGCATATGTATTGCATATCTGTGTGTGGATACGTGTGTGACCATGTACATGCATGTTCATGCAGGTATGCATGTATGCAATGTGCACACACTGAGTGTGCATGAGTGTAAATATCTGTGCACATGTGTTTGTGTCCACATGTGTCCATGCGTGCTGCATGCATTTGTATGTGTGTGTGTAGGTCTGCATGTGTGCATACATATATGTGCATGTAAGTGTGCACACATCTGTGTGCATGTTGGTACATGTATGCAGTTGTACATGCGTGTGCACATTGCATGTGGGTGGATGTACATTTGCATGCATGCATGGACATGTCTCACACGTGTGTGCCTCTGTGTGTGATTGTGCATGTGTGCATGCATGCATGGGCACGTCTTGCATGTGTGTGCAGGTGTGTCAGCACTCATTCATGGGCACGCCTTGCACATGGTTGTGCCTTAGTGTATGACCGTGCACACATGTGCATGGGCGTGATTTGCACATGTATGTGAGCGTGTACGAACATGTGTGCATACATGCGCGTGTTTTACACGTATGTGTGTGATTGCGCATGTGTTCATGAATGCTCATATATGTGTGCGGGTGTGTAACTGTGCATGGTGTGTACATACAGGGGCGTCTTGCACATGTGTGTGCATTAGTGTGTGACTGTGCACACGTGTGCATGAATGTGCCCTGTATGTGTGGTGTGTGCGCACACATGTGGCTGTGCATACATGACCGCGTCTTACATGTATGTGCGGCTGTGCATGTGCGCGCACGCATGTCTTGAACACGCGTGGCAGGCGCGTCCGCAGACTTGAGCACGCCTTGCACACGTATGT
>NW_009950640.1:0-1253 GCF_000696875.1 Nestor notabilis
GGGAAGGAGGAGGGATAGGGAGGAAAGGAGGAATTAAACCTAATTCAGAAAACAGGCTATTCTGCTTTATTGCTTTATTTACAGTGGGCATCTTAATGTACAAAAGCATCATGCTTTCAGTACTGTATACCAACAAGCATCCAATACAGGCACCAAGAGCACCTCAGTTTTGAAGAATATGGAAAGGGCACCGGGAGGGAGATGGGGGGGAGGGGAGAGGCAGAGGGAAGACATTGCTAAAGTTAGTTTTGACTAACTCATATCGTTCTGGATGACTTATGGACAAAACTGGCAATGGTCACCACCAGCCTCCACTGCACATAGGTGACTTGACAGAAATTATGCCTTTGTTCCAAAGGGAAAGGAAGACTATTTTACTACTCCATTAGCATCTACTAAAAATTCTATGCAGTTCTGATCACAAAGCCCGTACTTTCTGTTAGTCTGATAATGACCCTTGCCAATGTGAATGGAGCTGACAGTAGAAGGTGTCCTGGGGATCCTTCCTCTCCCAGGTGATACGCAAGTAAAGACAGGACTGTGAAGAGAACCACCTCAAGAGATGATTCTGTTCATATGCTTAAGGGTCTTGTGCTTTGGCCTGCAAGGTACAGCACGTAAGCACTGACTGAACTCCTGCAACTCTCTAGAGAGGTCAGTGCAGAATCCCTCCACATAGACCCAAAGGCAAACGGAGGCTTCTGTAAGGGGCACCCTTGCAATCCCAGGACAATTGATTCTACTGAAGTATTAACAATGTTTTAGACCAACAAAGGCCCCGTCTCTTGTAAAGTCTCCAGAGCAACTGGTACAGACTGAAGTGTTTTGCATGTTTCATCAGCCAGGGTTGGTAGTCCCCCTTGCCCACTGGTATACAGCATGGGTACCTGTATGTACCTGCTTCACCACATTTGCAATAAGAATAGGGTACTGCAAAACAATAATAGGGTTAAACAAGATTACAGGAGTACGATCTAAAGCCAAATCGGTTACCTGGTTTTCACACTGCTTTTTTCTAGTCAATTCCATATTTGCAACTTCTTCATCAGGATCCTGCAAGAACTACCAAAAGTAACATGTAGTTTCTGAAGCACAAACCACAGGACAAGCAGCCCGGTCCCTCAGGACCACAGTCCCGCAGCAGACCCCCCCCGCAACCACCCCACACCCGACCACCACATGGCCCCCAGACACCCAACAAAAGGAGGCGAGGGCTCGGAGGCCAAGCCCGGCAGCAGAGCAGGCGCCGGCCT
>NW_009950641.1:0-1263 GCF_000696875.1 Nestor notabilis
TGGTGGGGGAGGGTGTAGTGGGGTGGAAACAGCTGGACCTAACAGGATCCTGTTGTGTTTTTGTTTTACCCCGAACTTCCAATTGAATTATTAATCCAGGAAACAAGCCCAGCTTCTCCTATTACACCCTAGATACAGAACACGCCTTGCTCACAGCACTGGCACCACAGACCCCTGAAGCCAGGCAACAGTTGGCCCCAAGTCTTTATGCAATTTCTGAACACCTTTTCGGGTTAAAGTGCTCCTCCAGCACCAAAACCTCTGGGTGATGGTGCTTTTCAGATCAGGAGACACATGACCTCAAAGGAGTCTGCAACATGTGGCTTTAACCCCCTAAATCCCATGGCATGAAATGCACACACATCAAACCTCACCTTTTACAACTGCAGACAAAAGGTGCTGCCACTGTCTTATCTCTAAATGTATCTGCTATTTAACATAAACAAACAAAACCAAAACCCCAAATCAAACAACGGAAGACAAAGGAAAAATAAAAAGGCCAAGCCTTGATGATGGGCTGACTACTGCTTGATAAATTGCGACCCAAATAGTTTTTGTTTTGTTGGTTTTGGTGGGTTTTTTTTTGTTGTTTGTTTGATTGATTGATTTTTCTTGGAAAGCAGGTGTAGCTGTTCTCCACTTGAAAAAATTAAGGTTTTTGATGCTCAATCTTCCAAGAGCAGCAGGAGATGTATACCTGAATACTCAACCTCTAAATTCTGCTAGATGAGAAAATGCAGGTAACCCAGGCAACTTGGTTCATTTTACCCCCTTTCCCTCTTTCTCCATCTAACAAAAGAACGTGACTGTGTCACACCCACTGCAACTCTCCAACATCATTTGTCAGCCCGGACCCTGCCAAGTTTTTATCATTGTGGGTGTCAAACTCTCAGCCCGCACCATCAAAAGAGGATGCAGCTCATCAATCCTCGACCAGGAAACGCCAGAGCTTAACAAACACATCCTGGCGCAAAAGCACATCTGAAGACGTAGGTTGTACCAGAGCCACCAAGCAGGGGTCAGCCACTGCTGTGTCCCATCAGCTCCTTCACGGCAGATCCCACTGGTCAGAGAAAAAAGAAACAGACAAACAGGGCTCTGCTTCGAAATATCGGGGTGTTACTGGTGTGCGATCATTAAAAAAGGTGAAAAAAAGAGGCACAATGCCTTTGTTTGATGATAATCAGATACAGGTGGACACAGGCGAAGCCCTCGGGGCGTGAAATACTGCCGGGCCTGGGCTGGGGGCTCCCCCAGCGCTGA
>NW_009950642.1:0-1263 GCF_000696875.1 Nestor notabilis
AGCATTTACTGCTTCTTTGGGCAACTTGTTCTTGTGGACCATCGTGTTAAGAGTGCTTTCAAAGACATAGTCAGAAACTACATCAATGTTCTCAGAAACTGTATTTGCCATACCTGTTATCTGTAACAGCCGCCAGGCCTGCAATATCTAAAATCATACAAGAGTCCACATTCCGAGGAGATGCTTTATGGGGGTTTTGAGGAACAGAGGAACCTTCGTGGCAAAGCATTCCTGTGCTTGTCATTCTCCAAAGCTGGGATCGTTTTCCTGGCTCCTGTTGCATAAAAAACCCCATATTTAAGTGAACACAGCAGCACAGAGCAAATATTTCTGTTCTGTTTTGCTATCAGATGCTTTGAATTATAGTTCTTTGAATGACTTGAATGTATATTTATATTCCAAGCCCTGAATTAGAATTATGAACTAGTTTGCATAAAAACTTCTAATTCAACTCTGATATCCAATGAATATGCATCCTATATTAGCACTGTTAGAAGCAAAGCTGTATTTACAAGCTATTTTTAATCTCAGCAATAATTAAATACAGTTTCTATGTCTTAAAACCTCCAGAAATAGATGACATATCTTACAATGCAAGAAAAAGAAAGCATGCCCTACTTCAACTTCATTAGAACATCCAACACACAATTATCATACTTGGTTGTCATAGAGGCATTTACAACATTCTTTACTACTTCTATTCCAATTCCCTTTTCTGTCAACCTCACTCCCATGAAAGTCTTATACAGAAGTACCACTGTAATTCAAGCAACTTCACAAGCAACCTCAATTGCAATAACCTGTCACTTTCAGTGGAGTCTGTCTCCATCCTTTAAAAGTTTTCATGAAAATGTTCTTATTTTTTCCTTCTCCCAGCATATGATTTTACTTCAGCTCACAGCAACAGATTATTAACAGAATCAAATATATCTTGGTACCTTCTTTTTCAGTACAATTCTTTGAGTCTTTGGAGAAACATCAAGGACGAGCTCTGCATACGTGGCATCCTTATTTGAAGCAACTGGTCTTACACCTGGCTCCTGTAACCTAGAACACCAAGAAAACACCATTATGTTTATTCAGAGTAGCTGCTGCTTCTGTAGACTGGATTATATCTGTACCAAAATGCACCTGAGGAAGCTTATGCTTCCAATACAGCCAATGAGACTAAAATTTATATTGTTTGGGGGTTTTTTTCCCTCTTGCTATTTTTGGAATTACCAATGCAAGCTGTCAGTTTGAGTACAGTATAAAAAGGGACTT
>NW_009950643.1:0-1269 GCF_000696875.1 Nestor notabilis
GAGGGAGGAGGAGGGTGAAAAGAAAAAGAAAGAAAAAGCCCAGAAACTTCTGCCTTACTGTACAATGGTCTCTTCTAATTTCCAGTTTACACTTTTAAGTCTGAATGAGGAGAGGGAGGAGAAGTGGGGGTGAGGGGGGGTGGTAGGGTGTAGGTTTGGTGTAATTTAGGTGACTCCGGGACTAGTGTTACCAAATTTAGAGGCATTGCCTACCTTAAGTGTTTCAAACTGGCTTTCATTAAGTCTGCATTTGGAGTTCTTTAAACTTTTCAAGCCCTGATGGTAGTAAGATTTATCGTACGTATTACTGTTGTGGTTGAAGAGTAATGTTGAAACTGTTGGTATGCTTTTTTTTTATACACTAGTGCTCTTAAACAAGCTGCGCTGTCCGTCTAGTTAAGGCAGACACCATTTATTCAAAAGTAATCATTCCCATCTATGTAATTCACACATTTTTTGGGGTGGATCATATGTGAAATGCTGGTTAACCTAAACTTTGCGAACAGAAACTAATCCTGAGCGCTGTGATGTGCTGGGGCCCGCCTGGATTCTTGCCGGGCAGCTGCTTTTCTTTGCACAGGACATTTTACAGCTCTTTGGTTGCTCTAGCATGAAAATCTGAACAGCCTTTCTGATATGTGTGTATATTCCGTGTAGAATTCTATGATTCTATAATATAACATATACGTGTGTGTTCTGTACGCACATGCATAAGGAGTGTGCGTGGGGAGGGGTGCTGCTGCTGCTGCGAAGCATTCCGGGTGTTGTAATTTGGGCTTGCAAAGCGGTATGATACAATGTTGCTGAGCAGAAAAGCGCACGATGGATTTAATGTAGCCAATTGTGTACTTTTGAAAAAAAGAGTAACTGTTCAGTGTGAGTTAATTTTGGATTTTTTCAGCATCTCTCTTTTAGGCTTTGTGCCGCTTTCTTCTAGACAAATGCGTATTCCATGTGGGCCACTGTTCTGCTAAATGCTCTCAGTTCTCCCTTTGCAATCAAGATTATGTTGCTAAGGAGATTTTGCTTTTATTGGTGCCATTGATTTGTGTTAATACGTTTTGAATACCTCTCGGTATTCTTCCGTAGACAAGGCCAAAAGAAAAACTTCTCCGAGTTTCCCGATTTACATCACAAATGGAGCGGTGGTGTAATGAAGCCGATATAAAGTGGGCAGTTGAAAGGGAACTAAAGAAGGGCACTCAAGTGAGAAATGAAGAACTGTGCCGAGAGCGGCCTGCGGGCTGCCTCCGGCCCAGCTGCGGGAGC
>NW_009950644.1:0-1253 GCF_000696875.1 Nestor notabilis
ACCCTCTCCAGTAGCTCCTTGCCTTTCTTGTACTGAGAAGCCCGAAACTGGACACAGTCCTCCAGATGTGCCCTCACTAGGTGTTTTTTGTGGTATTTCTGTCTGTAAGAACATGCCTATTTCATCCAGCTGCACCTTTCAGCTCTGCTGCCGATGTTTCCATGTTCTTTGCCTATGGTGCCCACTGCATGGGCATGAATACACAGGTATGGTGTGCTGGCAGCCTCCCAAGGGATCTGCAGTAAACAGTGAGCGATCCAAAATCATCTTCCATATCATGTTAGTGAAGTACAAAGCCTGAGGGTGCTGATGTTACCGTAACCAAACAGGGAGGGCTGGGCAAGCTCTAACTCCTCTGTGTCTTCTGACAGCACTGCCCTGTGGAGCTCACGCCGGGTCTTGTTCAGCAGTCCCGGTGCTCCCTAGTGCTGCAGCAGGCTTTGCATGGCAGCAACAGCAACCTCTGCCTCCTGCAACAGCACCCCTGCAGCCAGGTTACTGATCTCCAACCCAAGTGATCTCTGGCTTTGCTGCTTTTCAAAGAAGCTGTGCCCTCCCCATCTTCATGAGGCCTGGCTGGGCAGCTCAGACTCAACAGCTCAATTTGTCTGCAGGATCACAGGCAGATTAACAGATTATAATCTGTTGCCAGATTATAACCCAAACCCACACAAATCCATGTGGAAGCCATTGCAAAAATCACCACAGAACCTAAGGAGAACAGCTCCTTAGGAGAAGTATCTGCTCCTACCTCTGGGCTACGGGAATGTGGAGCTAAAAACCAGGGCTATCTTCCCAGGGCTCCTCATTCTCACTTTCTGAGAAATTCTACCAATTTTGACTGTGAAAACAATCCTGTATTCTGCTCCAGAAGGACAACCCCAGTAAGGCTTGAGTGTCCCAGCACAGACTACTCTACAGGAAGCTCCGCTGCTAATTAGCTTAGGCTTTCCTGATTTTCTGCATAATTCTATGTGTTTGCCCTACCTTCGCTTCTTTGGATAGATGAAGCCTTCTGCCACTGCAGCCAAACAGTGGCTCTGTGAGGCTGGAGCACCCTGATGAAAGGTTTCTCTGCTGCATTTTGTTACCTTGGAAGGGATTGACCTCCTCACTGTACACAATGTCAGTTACCCGTACCTGTCACCCATCTCAGCACTTTGATTTTCCTGTACACCCCCTTTCCACCTTTGATCTTATTGCAAGGCCCCATGAAGGCCAGCGTTTTTATAGCCAGAATTTACTCACAAGAT
>NW_009950645.1:0-1270 GCF_000696875.1 Nestor notabilis
GGCCCGGGCCGGGAGGAGCCGCAGCGCGGAACCGCGCGTCGGCAACGAGCGACCTGTCCCGGCTGCTCAGCCTCCGACAGAGATGTGTGTGTCTGTGAGCCCTTCCAAATGATGCTGTGGGAAGCTGCGTGCTCTGTACTCGGCTGCTATCGTCTAAGCAAATGAGGAGCGGAGTATGTCTACTTTCACTCTTAGCAAAGCAGGAAACAGCCCTCGAAATAAGTCTGAGATGCACAGCAGAATGTGCCACTGATAAACATTTTTAAATATTCCTGAATATCTCGTTTTCTGTATCTGTATACGTTTATAACATTGCTACTGGTAACAGGACTGATGTGCAACAGCAGGGATGGATAAAGAAATTGTACGGCAGTATATACTCAGTAATGTTTAAGTCATTTCACAAGGAGTGATTACAGGAGTATGGTGAATTCTGTGATTAAGCAGATTTCTACGTGTTTAAATTGCAAAGTGAGTATTAGCCAGAGTCTGCTTTTCTAGGTCGTATCGGGAAGACATCTATAACAAGACAAGTGGTCTCCCATTGTAACTTTCTCTCATGGGTACCTTGGCAGATTTGAGTTTTGTGGTTATGATTTTTTTTTTTTTTAATGCCTGTCAGTTGAACGGGAGTTATGTCTGAGTATAATGAAGAAAATCAACGTTTATTGTTTGATCTGTTCTGATGTCAAAATGTCACCTCTGTAGAAACCTTGTCTCTCTGACAGGAGAAATGTAAGAAAACTGCCTGCTTTGCCTGGTCAGTAGATGTCTGTGGTAGCGCTTTTTAAGGATTTTTCGTATCAATAGGCCAACAACTGTAAGACCATTCAGAGAGGACTAAGAAAAACACAATGTGCTCAGCTTCCTCAGGGTAACAGCCTGCTAGCCAAAGCCAGAGCTTGATCCTGCGGTTACCAAAGGGAGCAGTAAAACTCCTCCAAATGCAGTAAGGATCTGAAATGAAACTGGAAAGCCAAATACTGAAATCAAAATGAGTAAGGGCTACAAATCTAGAAAAAGAAAATGAGTGCAGAACATACTGTGTTTGAGGAAATACAGTGCTGCATTGGGGCAAGATGACTCCTATGCATAAATCCTTATTTTGTTTGTTCTTCGTTGGGTTTATAGATTTGCTTTATTTAACAAGATACCCTATTTTTAGTTCCACTGTCTGCAAGATGTGTGGAATATACTTACCAATGGGAACCTGGTAATTAATTTTATTATATAATGTTATTATAGTATTATTATTTTTAATAGTTATTAA
>NW_009950646.1:0-1270 GCF_000696875.1 Nestor notabilis
AAAAAAATTAAAAGGTTTTTACTGCAGAAACACTGTGTCCCTTTTTTAACTTGATAGAGGGCTCTTCACAAATTGAAGGGGTCACTTAAATTTCTATGATTTATTTTTATTTTCTATTGTTTACAAAGACATTGAACATCTTGCGGCTGGAATTGAATTTCATTCAGGGTAGAAATGCTTAGTATGTCATGGGTCTAACAGGAAGCAAGTAACAAAAAGTATTACGATGGGAGAAAGGTCCCCAGAGTGTGCATGCATCATTCCGTTCCCAGGGGTCATTTAGTTGGAACAGAGGTAACAGCAAGTGAACCCAGATGTCTTCTAGAATGACCGAAGACAGAATAAAAACCTCTGCTACTCTTCACTTCTTCTTCTATGCTCTCACAATCACATTTCTTCTTTAAAAAAATGCAAATTTAAACTCATCATTTTCCTACCAGCTTAGCATAACTGGTTTCTTGTTCTCAAGACCTTTGGTAGGTTTCTCAACTGTGCCATTACAGTAAGCATGACACACATGGCTCTAGATCACATCTTGTGTTCCCTGTCTTTGGGAAAGAACTAAAAGCAGTTAGCTTTGGGTGTAAGAGTTTACTTGACACCCAGAAGAGCCTCAGCTGCTGTTTTACAGCAGATCAGTGCCAAAGGGACAGATCAGGACTGGGCATTGTCACCTCCTCATACCATGGCTTGTGCAAAGTGATACTATGGTCTCTGGACACAAAACATGCTCTAGTCTTACTATGTTTAATTTGCAATCCTTAACATCTTTCATGGGAAAGTAAGGATACCTCTTTGTCTTCTTTTGGAGCCTTTGCTTTAAAGCATTTTTTGCCCAGGAGCAGCCTCAGACAAACCAGAACAATGTGCTCCGAAAAGCCCAGCAGCTGCTTAATGAGTTGCCACCACACAGCATTAACGAGACACCAAGGTCAGACACTCAGAAGTGAGTGTTTCCAGTTGCAGAATATTACAGTCCTGGCTCTTTTCATTCATGCTGAATGTCAAAAAAATGTGAGAATGTTTATTCCTTTTTTTATTTACTTTTCCTGAGCGAGCAAGACCTGCCTATGGGGCTGCATTGAGGTTAAGTACATCTTCACTTTTTATGCTATAATTATCAGAGAAGTGATCTGGTAATGAAAGAGGGGAAAGAAGAAAGTACTGAGCAGTGCAGTGTTCACATGGATTGAAGGTTTACTTTGGCAAAGTAAACCATAGGGTGACCCGTGGCATGTACCTCAGTGGCCCGACTCTTGGGAACATGAGC
>NW_009950647.1:0-1239 GCF_000696875.1 Nestor notabilis
TGCCTGGGGTTGTGCCAACCCAGGTGTAGGGTCACATCATAACAGTAATAGTAAGTCTTACTCTATAATTACTCTCCACAGTAAAATATAGAGTGATCTTTTAAGTTCTCCCTTCTTAGTTTGTCGTTCACTAAGCCAAACTCTCTATCTACTAAATATGAAGAATGTCTTTTAACAAAGAGGAATCAATATTTAGAGCATATTCTTGTGTCCTCTCTTGAGTTAGTTGACTAAATCAGATGAGTTAGAAGGGTGATAACACATAACTTTGTTCCTTCTTTCTGAATTCAGAAAATCTTGTATGATTACTGGTCTGTATCTGGGTATTAAGTGGACCTTCTTTCAACTGTCCTTTTCCCTCTCTTTTTTTTATTACTTCTGGATTACTGGGCCCCTGGTTGGTCTGATAGTATTAAGAATTTGGAGGCAATCAATCTGGATCCTCCTCCTGAATAGGAGTGATAGAAGACACTTGACCATCTTGATTTTGCATCACTATTTCTTTTGGCTTACAATAAAATGAAGCTGTCAGTCCTTGGGTCTGCTGGGAACATTTATATTCTCACTGGTTACACTGGGGAATCACAAGGCAAAAAGATTCAAATCACCTGTGTGTAGGAAATAGTGGGGTTTGGGGTTTTTTTGATGTTTTTGCTTGTATAAGGCTTTTAGAAACTGCAGCTAATCACAGATAAATTGTATTGTTGTAGTTGCTTAATGTTTTCCCAGGACACAAAGCAAAAGCATGGGCTTCAGCCTGTACTTTAAATAGTGTAAAGATTTGAGAATACTGAACAGATGCTCTTTCTTTCTGGTATCCAAAAAGACTATAAATCAAAACAAAGCAATCTTACAGTTACTGAAAGTGGAAACTTCTAAGTGGTAGAACTTAAATACTGGTGAAAGCCCTCAAATTTGCAAGAAAATACCTCAGATTCTCTGAAGAACAGACCATATGTGTGTTCTTACACTGTACCACCTGTTGGTAGAGTAACTGTTCTTTTGAAGATAGCCTTTCCAAATGCTTGAAGATGCAGACTGAAATGTGCTGAGAATTGGTGAAATGTGTACTGAAGACTTCTCTAGAGTATCTTCATAGGGTGGTCTTTGTGAAAGCCTAAAATAACTTTTGGCATTCTTAAATTCAGTAGTCTCTTTTTATCTGCTTGATTTCTTAAAATACATTTGAGTATACAAACCCCACAATTCCTATGATATATTTTAATAATATATTTTTAA
>NW_009950648.1:0-1240 GCF_000696875.1 Nestor notabilis
AAAATTCATTACACTGAGAAAAGCCTGCTCTGGAAAGGCTTACTCTCCATACTGTATCTCTGCTCTTAGCTCTTTGGAGAGGTAGTTTACCAGCACTGCTGTCAACTTCTGCTGGAGACTAGCATTTCCCATTACAAGAGCAGTCAGCTGAGCAACGTCAGTCCAGTCTAAGCGCCTGAGAATAACAAGGGCTTCATCGTAGAGTTTCTGCTGCTCAGCCGGAGGCAATTCCAGTAAAATCTGAGGGACTGGCCTGAACTGTCCACTAGTCATCCAGGCACCAAGCAAGCCACCAAATGCTCCTCCTAGGACAAAGAGAGAGAGGTGTTACTCCTCACCAGCTGATGTTAAAACCTGAACTTCCATCCGCAGCCCTCACCAACAATGTTCCCACCTTTACTGGACATCAAGGCAGAGTCGCGTATGTCTGCTCGAACTTGGTTCATACCCAAAGTTCAAAGCACCAAGAAGGATCTTTAAAGCTTTTTACATCCACAGCAATCACAAAGCAACTACTTGCACAATCAAAGCTAACAGCTTCAAGCTAGAGAAATCAGAAACAAAACAACACTCCTTAGGGCACTAGTCTCTTTAGGGTAAGCTCTACCACTGAACAAAACCATGCCCAAGAAAAACACCTGGCCAGCAAATTGCCTTGTCAGTGCCATTAGCCCACAGATAGTCTCTTGCCAGAAATTCCCAGACTGATCCAAGCTCTCAGCTCCTGTACAGCCACACATTGCAGCCTCCTGCTCCCATGAAGTCCACCTCTCAGAGACCAAACCATCAGCTTCGTGTGCTGAGACACATTCACACTTCCATCTGCCAAACCAACAGCCCAGTCCAGCTGGCCAAGAAATGCTCTGCTAAGTGAACTGGTTCCAGCTCATCAGGTAACTGCAGAGGGATCCCCTGCAGTTGACCTGACTGTGGCTGCTGCCGAGAAACCAGCCTTGCAGTCCTGCACCAATGTTCTCTTTCCAAGAGCTACCAGCCTGACTTGCATCACAGCGCTCTCCAGCAGCAGCTCACAGGACTGACACTGCTGTCAGAGACGCAGCTGTCTTGATGAAGGAAGGTGCCAGAACCCACCCTGCCTCCAAAATTCCCGCCCCCAGTGACTGCTCCTAAAAAGTCATTTATGCACTCACAAGGATGCAGTTCTTCATTAGACAAAAACTCTGTAATTCACAGCTTTTACTCTGTTGGCAGTTTTCCCCATGATACCACAGAAATACTT
>NW_009950649.1:0-1140 GCF_000696875.1 Nestor notabilis
TCGGAAGAGGAGGAGGAGCAAAGTTTACCTGGATGAAGCATGATAATAGATTATTTCAGACACAGGTGAGTTTGCTTTGCCTCAACTTCAAAACCTTCTAAAACCTACCTGACCACAATAATACGGTGCCAGGTCCAAGTTAATAAACCCTGCTGAGAACTAGCATTCCTTCATTTGGGGTCTCTGTTATGCTAGGAAAGTCAGAGACTGCAGACATCATTTTTAAAACATACTATGTAAACATACCCTCTACAATAAAATACTGAAGGACAGCTGGAAAACCCATAATTACACCAAGATTTTACTTCTGTTTTGCCATGTACAAGGGTCAAAATGACATTATTTACAAAAATTGATCTTTTTTAACTGGTCCTTACAATATAAATTATTCATATATTTCATTTAGTTGTCACAATTACAATGTGTCTCTTTGCTATGTGTCATAAAGCTGTATTCCTCTCTCCAGTTAGCTATGCAGAGAAGGAACTAAACCTAACATCAAAATTAACATCTACTGATATGCCAGTGCAATATTAAAACCAGCTCTTTTTTCAACAGCATGTGACACAGAGCATCATTCCACCAGTATTTTGTCAGCAAGATGGTTGCCACAAGCAGGAGACTCAGATATCCCAATTATAAAGTAAAATTTTATTTTCAAATACATTTTATTCACACTGAGGAGTACTTTCTGAGTTTCAGACTGCTGGCTGAGAAAAATAGATATAATTGTCTTTTAACTACTTATTTGTAAATCTCCTCTGAGTATCAAGCACACTCATAAAGATATGTCCATAAAAAGAACAAGTACAAATTTTATTCTGATATTTGATTTAAGCTGTGCTAGGAACTTTATTTGACAAGATAGACTTTTTCCCCCAAGCACTGAAATAGAGTAGACTGGCATGAAGATTTGTGCTTAAAGAGAAGACCTGATTTTATAGTAAAATGTGAATATGAATAATACCCTTAATCTCTGCAGATTTTCCTACCTTTCAGTAATGCACTACTATGCCATGTCATTAGCAAAACAAAAGAGACTACTGTCCTTCCTTAAAAGGATACTATTAAGTTATTTTAGCTCAAAGTTTGACCTGTATTAGTATAAGCTCTTGTCAAATGTCCCCTGGGGAAAAAAAA
>NW_009950650.1:0-1216 GCF_000696875.1 Nestor notabilis
GTGTTTATGAAACTTCAAATTAAAATTTTTGGATGTACTGAGCATCCAAATTTGAGACAAAATGAGGTTAACAAAATTATTATAAAAATGAACTGAGCCATATAATTCATTCTTTCTATTCTTTAAGACAGCTACATTAATTATATATGTATAAACTATAGTAGCCTTCAAGAGTACAACTTTTCACTCTCTTGCACAAGAAAGGACAAGTAGTTTTTTAGAAATCTAAAACATTGCAGTAGCGATGTTTATACCTGACATATATGTTAAGTATAGTCCAGAGTCATGTTCTGTCTTTAATTTCACAACACATAATCTATCTCATTGTTGTAAACAAGAAAAGAAACACTTACCACTCTAAGACTTTTGGGCTGTTTGGAGGGCAAAATAAATTTTTTAAGTAATTTTAATGGTGGTCAGTTTCTACAATACAAGTGTTTAATACTGGAAATTCTAACTTTTGAAGTTCAGACATACAGCCGTTCCAGAAAAGTTTTGATATTCCTCACAAAAACATGACCTTTTTTCATTTTTCACGTTATTTATATCAATATTATAATTTTATTAAAAACACGTCAACTGATCCTTAGGTGTTCAATTGACTCTCTTTTCCATCCACTCCTACCAAGTTATTTCTTAAATGGAAGGAGAAAGTCCATAAAACCAAAATGGACATTATTAGTAGACCATTAGAAGTCAGACAAATTGACAGAAAGAGGATAAGATGAAAAAACTTGTTTCTTACTGGTATTCTTTCCCACTTTCCTTCTGCAGTGAAAAGGAATAGTGAATAAGGAATTAGAAATCTCTTTTTTATTTATACTGTAAGTTATATTTGAGGAGTTGTATTACCGGAAGAACATTTGCAAGCAGATGAAAAATTAGACATTTTGGGAACGTCCATTGATTTTTAGAACTTCCTGAGAAAAAGTACAAATGGATCTATTGAATGTGTTCTTTTAAAATTGGTACAAAAGTAAGAACATGCTTTAGAAAAATATAGCTGTGCACTAAACAGGTGAATCTCTGAAAGCAGCCTAGCTAATATTAAAAAATTATATTTCTAGCCTCATCTCCTATTTTCTTATATGAATAATTGCGGTAATAAAACTCAGGTCTAACATATCATATTATCTAGTGAAGCAGGATTAGATTCTCCAGTGAAGATATATGGAACTCTATATTCAATGGATGTGGAATAATCTACTTTCTTGTC
>NW_009950651.1:0-1280 GCF_000696875.1 Nestor notabilis
GTTGCACCAGGCGGTGCGGTTGCACCAGGTGGTGCCGTTGCACCAGGCTGCAGGGGGTACTGGTGGTGCTGTCTCAGGGTTGCTCTCAAAGCACAGCTGTTACCTCTGGCCAGAGGGGCTCGGAGGTGGCACACTTGGTGAGGCTTCAGTCCTGCTTCCCAGGCATTGTTCCATCCTGCTGGCATCACCTCCCTGCTGCGCCACGGCCACGGGACCAGCTCCACACGTGATGTTCAAGGTGCATTTCTCCAGCACTAAATCTTTTCTGCTGGTTGGTTGAAGGGGTTTAAAAAGAAAAAGCTGTTTCCTTGTTGCCTGTTCCAAGAGTTGAGCAATGATTTGCAGAGCGTGATCCGCTGACACTTCAGTTTCCAAGTCAGACGTACTGACTGAGCCCGACACTGTGTACACTTGTCTCTACCCCTTCCCTGCAGGACTTGCTTCGTGGACACTGAGTTTCTTCTGCTCTCTTGTAGTCTCGTTGCAGTCCTCCAAAGGCAGATGAGGAGATGCTGGACACCAGCCCAAGCTCCCATGAGAGCAGGCACCAGTTTTCCAGACCCCTTTGAATACACTGCATTGTCAGTACAAGCAGAAGTGAACGGAGTTCCACTGTTGCCTTCCTCCTGCTTCAAAACCAGGAATTTATGCCTTCAGCATCCTGTGTCTTCAGCCAGTTGCTTTTCTATGAGAAAACTTTCCCTGTTTCTCCCTAAGAGCTTAATTTGCTTAAGAACTACTAAAGGAAATTGTGTCCAAAGCTCCATGGGTACCCAGACACAGGCTCAGGTACATTCTGTCTGCAGCCCTGTTGGTCTGACTGTAATTTTTAAGAAAGACAAGATTTACAAGGCCTGATTCCTTCAGCAGAGTCTGTTGGAGGTGAGGAGATGTAGTGCCTGGGCAGTGTGGTAGCCTCTGCTGAGCTTTCGATGACAGGGAGCAGAGGGAGGAAGTTGTTCCTCCCTGTCAGGGGAGGGCTTAAATGTTTCATGGCTGGAAAGTCCACCTTTTGCTGTGGGATTTAAGAAGGTTTTTTCTCTTGAAGCTCTAAGGGCAAGAATTGAGAATTGCAATAGCAACAAATAACACCTCAAAGTGTAGCAGGGCTCGAGAAGCTTGGGTTTCCCGTGGAGTTTTGGGTTTATCTACCAGTTTTCCAGATACACTTGTTCTGTGCAATGGGAAGTGGAGGCAGATGGTGGAGCTTGATGCGATATTCATAGAATCACGGAGTCCCAGCCTGGTTTGTGCTGGGAGGAACCTTAAAGCTCCTCCAG
>NW_009950652.1:0-1273 GCF_000696875.1 Nestor notabilis
CTGCTGTAGCTGAACCCAGGACAAGTATAATCAATATTATTTTTCTATTATCATTATATTTTACTAAATTTTAATTATTAAACAGTTCTTAGCTCAACCCGTGGGTTTTACCTTCTTCAGACTCTCCTCCCAGCCCATCTGAGGTGGGGAAGGGGAATAAGTGAGCGTTTGTATGGTACTTTGCTGCTGGATGGACATGAGCCATCTAAGGAGCTTAGTTTTTGTTGAAACTCTGTTGTTGGCTAGTCTTTTTCAAGTTAGGCCTTTTCGTTATCATTGTTGATAGTGATGTTGTAGTGCTTAGCAATGGCAGCCATCCATGAAAGATTGTTGAGACTGTCTGCCATCTTTTGACAAAATGTAAACAATGTTTATATTAAGTATTAACAATTTGTAAAAATGACATCTAAGAGCAATGCCTGACACCCATCCATCAAAACCAGTTCAGGGTTAGTTCAATATATCTGATCTCAGAGAAGTACAGAAAAAACAGCTCAAGACATATTTTTGTATAAGTTGTACTATTTAAAACTATTGTACCCTGGGGTACATAACAGCCTAGTTATATACCCAAGAGATGCAGTTGCCCTCATGCAAATGACATAGGCAAAGGCTTTCTGACACTTGTGGTCTGAATGTAGAAGAGAAAATGAAAGAATGCACTAAGCTGAATATTGATAGGTTCAACCAGCTGTCTCCATGGTGACAGCTGGGATCAAAGCAACCTTGCTTAGAATCTGTCCAAGTGAAACAATATTCACTCACGCTAACTGTACAACAATCAAAGAAGAGCTCTGCCAAACTCTTCTTTGATAGCTTCCTCAGCCTCCGACATAGCCAAAGGCTCTTCTGGATAGGAGCCTAGGAAGCAAGCCAAGGCAAATGAGGTTGAGATACTGGTAACAACTGGGAACTAGTGAATAAATAACTGTCAATGTTTCTGAAATGTTCTGATGCATACAAGGAATCAAAATCTGAAATCTTCAGAACTGGAGGCTTAGTAGAACTTTTCAAACTACCCTGCCTCCCCCTAAAATGAGGATGCACTTGAAAAACCATCATCTATCTATTTAAGCAGTGTCTCGCTTTGACGTTTGTTTAAAATTAACCCTAAACAAATCTGTCCCTGATATTCTGCAGAGGTATACCCATAGTTGGAGAAGCAATCTGTGCCTTGGAGATGTATTACCAGGCTGTGATGTAGGTTGCTCTTCCAGACATTTGTACCGATGACAGGCAGGGTATGTGTCCTGGGTTCAGCTACAGCAGCCAT
>NW_009950653.1:0-1280 GCF_000696875.1 Nestor notabilis
ACACAAGGCAAGTGTTTTAGCAAAGTTTGTCTGCAATTCAATATAAAATAATCTTAGTGCTTTATATAATTACCCTTTATGGTGTCTTTTCTTAGACTTGAACATTTTGGTTTGCCTATATTACTGCTTCATACTCAACTCTTTCTCTTGGTCCATAGAAGAACTGTTCATGTTTGTGTCTGTACAGGCAAAGTGAAAAGTGTATTTCCTACACTTCATATGTAGTAGTACCAGTTTATAAGAATATATAGTGATGCATTTCATAAAACAATGCAAAGAGTAACAGTACCATAATGCTATCCATTAAACCATCAAAATATTGGAAATAACATAATTTTTCTAGGTAGAGATTGGTTGCCAACTATTGGTTGGCAACATCTTGCTTTTACGTTCCTCATATTGATAAAGGCTATTGAAAATGAATACACGAAAGTAGGAAGTATCTAAATTAAATTTGGAAATTTTCCCAATGTCTGTTTCCTGCCCTGTGTGGTGGGACAACCTGACACGATCCAAAGGTTCTTTAAGTGCTGCAGACCACCCCAATTTCTCTCCCTGGACTGTCCCAAGGAATATGGATGCTCCTTTTCGATATAGTCCCTATAGAAAGCCAATTTGAGCTTCTACAATTTGGGGGAATAATGCAGATGAATCTTTTTGTTGCAGTATCCCCCACAGAGCCCACAAGGTATAGCACAAAGAATATACAATGGTAGAGCTGAGTGTTTATTCTTTGCTTAATTTCAAAGGTCTTCTGAAGGAGAACAGTGAGTTTCTCTAAGGAAAAACAAAAAAATCTATTGCACTGAAAAGTGTTAAAGACAGCTAAATATAAACATATCTATCAGCTCCTCTATAATTGAACATTTTCAAAGAAAAAAGTATTAAGTATCACACTTTCTGCTCATTAACATGCATTTTATATTATACTTTGCATACAGAACCACAGCACATAATTGATTTGTTATCAGCTCTAGCAAAATCAAGTAAAAATCTCATGTTAACAAAGTTGAAAATAAATAAATAAAAAAAATTTAGGGATCACGTTAAAATTGCAGCTGTGAACCACCTGCTTGTTATATTAATGTGTGTGGTAAGTTAACTACTACAAGCCATTTAAATGGGAGAAGGCTCTAGAAGGTCATCTCTTAGTGCATGATGACTGCTAATTTGAACATTTCAGAATAAAATTCTAAGAATCACTGGGAATGTGTAGCCATTGTTCCAAAAAGAGAAACAAACACACCCAAAGGGCCTGTAGGGACAGGACAAGGAGAATG
>NW_009950654.1:0-1279 GCF_000696875.1 Nestor notabilis
CTGCAGCCAGGAGGGCTTCCCTGGAGGCCTGCAGGACAGCAGAAGCTGGGAAGTGGCACCGCGGCCTGGGGAAGGACACCCCCTCCTCTTGGCTTCACTCCCAGGGTGATCCTGCCCTTAGGACGCTGGGACGTGCCCTGGCCCACCCGTCTGAGGCGCAGCCCTGGGGGACAGGGATCAGCGTCCAAAGCCCTGGCCTTCAACACGTGCGGGGGCAGCTGAGAAGCCTGTAGGGACACACGAGTTGAGGCCCCAGTCGCCATGGGCTGCTGCTGAGCCCTGCTGGACGAGGTAGGGCAGGTGATGGAAATGTCCGTGCCAGCTTCCCTGCCCCTGCTCGTGCTGGTTCTGCAGGGACCCTTCCCATGGGCTGCGCTGGAGGAGGGCTGCCAGCTGCCAGCAGCCCTTGCCCCTGGTGCCCAGGCCACCCGTGTGGTGTCAGCAACACCCTTCTCTACATCAGTGGTCAGCCCTGAAATCTGTACCTTGGCCACGCCATCATTCTGGTCGCTCATGTGAAAGAAGAGCGGGAGCACAAACGACCACGTGCTGCTCCTCATCCTCTTCTTGTCGCTCACCACCACTGACTCCAACAGGCTTGTGAAGAGGCGGATAGAGAGCACTCGCAGTTCGCTGGACTCCTGGTGGGAAGGAGGAAAGGTGGATTCCAGCAATGGCAGCTCCCTGCCCATGCTGAGCAGGGCGTCATCATGGCTGATGTGAGGGGGGACGCTCTGGGGTCAAATTCTGCAGCAGGGAGAAGCTGGCTGGGATGCAAAGCCCAGAAACCATCCCACAAGAGCCCAGGGAGCAGCTCCTGCTCCGACTGCTGCCCGCAGGGCTGGGCTGAAGGGCAGTGGTCATTGCAGGGTGCCCATCTGCACCCAGCAGCCTTACTTCATCAAAGAGGGGCAGGAGGTCGCTAGCCACCTCCACAGCGATGGGGCTGGCCTCCTCCATACGCAGGTGAAGCAGCACATTTTCCAAAACCATCAGGAGCCTCAGCTTGATCTCTTCATTGCCATAATTGATCACAAACATGATGCGTGGAAGGAGGTCCTTCATTTTTCTTGCCTGTAGGAAAGATGGAGGTTCCTTGTGCAACTCTGAAAGACCACCCTGAAAACTTGCTCTGGTTACGGGAGAGCAGCCTCCTGGCTGGCTTCCTGGCTGCTGGTGGCACCAGAGTCTCTGCAGCAGCCTCCCAGAAGGTGGTGGCTATGGGCACACTGGCGGGGATGAGCCGAGAGCAGGAAAGCAAAGACTCCCTGGCCCCTGC
>NW_009950655.1:0-1281 GCF_000696875.1 Nestor notabilis
GCCGGCTGGGCTTAAACCACGACAAATATATTCAGTGTATTTGAAAGATGATGGATTGAGACTCTGGAGCAGGAGATCCTCTCTCCACCTTTCTGTGAACAAAGTGCAAACCTGACCTCCTGTCAATGCCAAAGCCTTCCAAGCACCCAGAGTTGTTACTTCCTATTAGCACTGTTCATTTTGATACAGAAACATCATACGTAAATGGTGCTTTAGGAAAGTAACTGAAACTGGAATGAAAAAATGAATTACTTGTTTCAGTCAGACACCGCACTGTAGCAGAACAGAGAAGTGGACAAAAGTTTCCATTTTTAAGTGTTAGTTTGGAGTGACAGAAAGAAGGGAGCAAGGAAAAAGATGCTATCCGCAACTACAACACGTAAACACTAACAAATCCAAACACTAACAATTTCAGGGCAATAAAATTATAAATAAAGAATGCCATTACTGTCACCTTGAGTGAACACTTGCATAACACCAGCCGAAAAAAGCCTACCCCACAATTCCTGTGCAGAGCCCACAGCTCTGACTCAGGATTAAAATATATTCAAGTGATGGAAACTCCATCTCATGTTCAGGTAAGCCGCTCTGAAGGTTAGTCACACTGTTAAAGCCTTTTCCCATACCTTTACTGAGAATTTCCTTGTCACACATTTCCTTAGCTTACACGCTACGACGGATTTCACAGTTGGGATTTTTCTTCTAGATTAAAGAAGGATCAGCAATCAGAAATCTTTTCACTATTTAAACTGTGCTCACCTCCCAACCCTTTATTTTTTTTTATCTCCCATTTTTTCAGTGGGGGAGGGGAAAAACTGAACAGCTTAAGCCCTAAGCTGCTTAGGAGTTCCTAAGCCTCTTATGGTAGGGGATGTTTTCTGACAACTGAACTCTTTTGCAGCTTTTTTCTGACTAACCTCCAAATTTTCACACACTTTCTGAAATACAGATGACAAAACCAGACACAGTGTTCCACTAACTGCGCCTCTTACACTTTTTACAGAGGAAACAGAACTACCAGTCCTTACAGTCTTGCAGTATGCCCTGATTCTCCAAGGACTTAATTTGACTGCCAGCAAATGGGGTGACCCCTTATACTGGGTTCTCACCTTTAGTCACTTCTTGAAGTTTCATTCATTTGGGCTTGGATAATTAGCATGAACTTTGGGCCAAGAACAAGTAGGTTATGCAGGAATCACCACCCACCCTCTCAAAAGACAACCAGTAAACTCAAGAGTATCCTGAGAAGAGTTTTTCCCTCTTTCCAGATGAGTGCCAGAG
>NW_009950656.1:0-1284 GCF_000696875.1 Nestor notabilis
AAAAACATTGCCAAGTAGCCTCACAGAGTCACGGGTCTGGAAGTGCTTGTGTGGATCTTATGCAACAGCATCATTTGGCAAAATACCGATATTGTTCTTTTTCCCTTTTTGGCAGTTCCATGTCATGTTGTGCCCCCCCAACAGTCCTTTTCTGCTCCCTGTATTATCCTGCTGCACAGAGCGGCACGTGGCCATGCACAGCCCAGGTGCTTGGTACACTAGGTAGCTCTGTGGGCTCCTGCAGCTGTGATAGGAAAAGGTAAATACAAGGCAGAGAAAGAGGCGAACTAATAGGCCACACCTGAAATATAAAGGGGGGTTTTGTTGTTTATTCTGGGGTGTTTTCTCTGCTCAAGCTTCCTCATACATAGAGGGTTTTTTGGTCTCTCCAATCTGCTTATAAACGTGATGGACATACCTCACCATCCCTTGCAAAATGGCCCGACAAGGAGCATAAGGCTCACGTTATGTCTCTGACGTGTCCCACATGTAGAGGAAGTCAGGAACTTGCAAATCAGATGTGAAGCAGTACATCCCAACCCATGTCTGAGGCCCAAGAGTTCTGAGGGTTACAGGCTAGAGACAGGTTCTGGCCTTTTCCCTGCACCTCTGTTGCCCCCAGGCAGGCACTGCTGTGCTCTAGCTACAAGCATGGGAGCAGATGACGCTGTGTTGACCGCAGCCTGCACCTGCAGCGTGCATGGCCCATTGCAGAGGGCTCCAGAGCAGTTCCGCCCCATGGGCTCTGGGCCTGTGGCCTGTGCCATGCCCTCAGCTTGCTGAAAAGCGATGTTCACCCGCTCCAGGAAGACAACGTCATGTATGTCTCCCCCTTTCCTTCCAAGGAACAGTCGAGGTGATCAACGCCCGCGAGATGGTCCCACGAGTTTTTCTGCACAACTTATTGGCTGACTGTGCTGCTGGTTTCCTTATTGGTAAGGACACAGAGCGGGCCATGAGGGCTCTGTGCACAGAGCTCAGGGTGGGGGGACTGAGGAACTTGCTGACTCCATATGAAGTTCTGTTGAATTGATCGTTCGCATCCTGGCTCTTCCTTCCTTCCTTTTGCAAAAGTCAGAAGAACACGAAGAGTCCATAAAAATGGTAACATTGGCAACCTGACCAGCGGGGAGCGTGGGGAGCACAACACGAGGAGAATGGCAACGTAGCAGCATAACTTCGTAGGAAGTCTGCATTTGAAGACCAGATTTCCCAAAGCTCTCATTTCCGAGCAGTTCTTACAGAGAAAAATATGTCTTCTCTGACAATAACATCTCTGACTTT
>NW_009950657.1:0-1234 GCF_000696875.1 Nestor notabilis
GTCTTACCAAACATTTTAACAATTAAATATCCTAGAAGGACACCTCTTTGCACACCAATTTTCCCCAGTTAAAAACCTGGCCTGCCCCCTGGGACTTTAAACAGTCATCTGCACGAAAAAGAACTCATTTAATAGTGCTCACTGTACATAGAGCTTTACTGAAAGTATCTTCTGACAACTTCTTGTGGCAGACACCAGCTGCAGAGAAAACAAAACTACTAATGGCAAAGTCCAGCCGTAGAAACAGGCAGAGCAACACCTTTTGCCTGCTTAAGCGTTTAACAGAGAGGAGTTCTAAAGTTATCTGTCAGTCTGAGACTCACACTCTAGTCATAGCTGCTTTGCTGCTCAAACCAGGAAACAAGGTCATCCACTGGAGACACCACAGCTTGCGTTTCCACTGCACCTTAACCATATGGATGGGCCTGCAGCTCATCAAGCTGGAATGGTAATGCTCAGCAAGAGGAAAAGAGCTATAGCAAAGCCTCTAGTCTGCCCCACTGAAACCTGCATGTTCAGTACTTCCACTTGTCTTCCTACAAATACTATTTTCTTATCACATCCACGTGAACACCAACAGCATTTTCAAAAGTGCTCTTTTCTAGATCTGAAACTACACAAATAAGACTCTGGCAAGAGTAGACATGCACCACAGCTACCTTTGTACAGGTTCCAAAACAGGAAGAGTTCTCCTCTGCTTGCAGTAGTGCTACCAACATGACCAAACAAATTGACACTTGGATCCCAGAAGACACGATCAAAACACAACACAACCTAGAAACAAGAAGAATCAGGAATTAGGAGGAGTGCCCAGAATAAATCCTGCCTTCCACAGGTTGGTATGCTCTTGCAGTTTACAGATCTGCTGGTTAGCAAAAGCTACAGCACACAGACTGAGCCAACCTCCTTCTGAGCATCCCCTGTTCGGCTGCAGTCCCCCCAGTGACCAAGTCACCTTGTTAAGGTTGCCAAATCCCATACGCTGCACTGCTGAAGTTTTCCACTCAGGAAGAGGTGGCACAAACTGCACTGCTGGAGGCTGCTGCTTCAGTACTCCCAAGGGAAGAGTACACAGCACAGCATCACATTTGTAAATGAAAGTCTGGCTCGTAGAGCGGGTATTTACAGCTATCACTTCACAACCTGGAAAGGGGAGAGAAAACCATCATTGCACAGGCCAGAAGGCAAGAGCATTGGATTAAAAGTTAGAGAAACTACCATAAAGACATATCCA
>NW_009950658.1:0-1268 GCF_000696875.1 Nestor notabilis
AAAAAACAAAAAAAAAAAGAAAAAAGAGTTAAAAAGGAAAGGTACTTTAACATTTTCTGTCTAGGGAGGCTCATGGGCCATTTTAAGATGCTTCAGCAGAGACTGCTCCAATTAGTTTGGGAAAATCAGCACAGCTGACCCTCAAAAAAAAGAGTTTAAAAAACAAAACTCCTATATCTAGTTGATTTCACCTATTAACTTGATTTAACCACTGGAGAATAAAATGGTAACTTTTAAAAATATAACCAAAGAATACACCCAGGGTAATCATGTAGTCTATCATTTGCAAGTCATGTGCACTGTTCTTCCTCATGTGACCACAAAAACCACTCTAGTAATAGTGTCCTACTCTTTTTTTCTATATGTCTGACTTCACTTGGCAGATACTCTTCCCCTCTTTCTGTTCTTCCCCAAACACAGCTATGAAAAATCTCCATGAAAGCACCCTGTCATTACTTCTAAACTCTTTATTACCTTCCAGACTCTAACAGCCTGTTGTACCAGGAGACGTTTTTGTACCACTTAGGAGTGGTACACATGCTTACACATGCAGCTTACCTCTCTTCTAATGTTTTCACCCAGCAACTAGTCCTGTGCTGAGGATCTGTTGGTTTGCCTTTTCAGCATAACTATCAATGCTGAGTTTGGGGCAAGCCTCTGTCATGGTCAATGGATGCTTTGCTCCCACCACAGCTAACCCACCACAGGGAGGGACAAATCCAGATGAAAGCCATCATACGTGAAAAGTCTATAACCCTGACTACTAGCATACAGTTTATGTGCACAGTGGATGTACTGGGAATATTACGAGTGGTCACAAAGATTATATCAATAACCTTACACATTCTACAGTGGGCCACTCTCAACCATTAGTACTTCTCATTGTCCAAAAGGATCCCTTATTTTCAAGTCTGTCCCTGAAAGTAGGGTGGAGATGAGGTAGATGGTATCCAACTCACTATGCCACTGAGTGCCAGCTGACCTGTGACTCACAGCATAGGAACTGCTTGACAGTGGCATAACATTAAGAATGTGACCTGCTGCTATTGCTCAGGTTGAGTGTTAGCATCCTGCTCTCAGCAGTGAGGCTCAGAGATTTACTCTATACATCAGTATGCAATGTGAATACAGCATGTGGATCTGGTCTGAATGTGACTTCCACATTTATTGAGAAAAATCACAGTCCCTGAGGATGAAAAGCTTCAGCTTCATGCAGGATGTTGCTGTATTATCTGTATTTGTCCGTTGTTGCCGGGTTTTGAGCAGCT
>NW_009950659.1:0-1249 GCF_000696875.1 Nestor notabilis
CCTGCTCTCCACATTTCCAACAGTCTCTGGGTATAGTTACTGTAGGAATCAAATAATAGGTTGATAGTTTCAAGCTCACTGATGTTATAACTTTTCTGCAAACCTTTTAAAATTAAGCTACTCCTTTGCATGGCCTGCAAATACATGGAGATGTTGGTACCTCTGGAGTCGTCTTCAGCATACAGCTCAAACATGGAGAATGCGAAGTTTATCAGTTGCTCCATTTCCTTGCTGAAAAGAAGACTGGAGTAATCTTTCATAGTAGTGAACTGATCTTGCAGCATATCTAGAAGTAACTGGGAAATGATATCCTCTGTACTATCCCAGTTCATGGACTGGAGTACTTCAGCAATATGCCAGAAACCACGAAGTTCATTTGCCTGCCTTTCATGAGGGGAACCCTGGAGTTTCTCTATTAGCTCAGGTAAAGAAGAGACCAGCAGATAATAGTCACTGGAATTCACCTTTGACAGGGCAGCAAGAAGCTGCTCAAGGGACAGGAGCTGTTCTGCAAAATGTTCAGAAGTTACAGGGGCCAACAAGAACTCAGAAATTAATGATGACACTTTTTTGTTTGTGCTGAGATAATTTTCAATGTCTTCAAGTGAGACTGCACGAAGTGCAATCATTCTGATAACCTCCCATGCTGTCTCTGTATTAAAATGAGTCCTGTTCAGAATTATCTGATTCCAAATCACTGCAGCCATGGTTAGAATATCTTGATTATCTTTTCCGTAAGGATCAGGATAGAACAATCCTTCACCACCACCTTCATACAATGGAAGTATTTCTGGAAATATTCTTTCTAGGTCCAGAGTGCTGTTTGTGGGAGAAGTGGAATTGAAAAAGAGGTTTAATGAACTATACAAATCATCCAGATCTGAGGATTTAATTCCACCACTAGAATTGTGAAAGATCTGATGTACTAATGTTTTCCCAGGAGCTACCTCAAAATCCACAAGAATCAGAGCTTTCCTCATAACTTCCAGGAGTTTCACATATTCATCCACTTCTGTTAGGTTCCATTTGGTGGTCAACACATTGCCAGTGGCATGCCACAGCTGTGAGAAATGTCCCCACTCCGACTGGTTAGAAACATTTCTGCCCACCTGTAGCAGTTCATATATGCTGCTGTTCCTCATGGAAAGACTTGATAACACATGGGAAAACACAGGCAGTCTATGCCAGTCTGCTGAGCTGTCAGAGAAATTTAGAGAGTTCAGTACTGTTTCATTCAGCATGAGAGGAA
>NW_009950660.1:0-1294 GCF_000696875.1 Nestor notabilis
GCCGGCTGGGCTTAAACCACGACACTGGGTCAGGACGGGGGTCTGTCTATGCCAGCGTCCGGTCTACAGCAGTAGCCAAAAACAGATGCCATGGGGAGAACGTAAGGATAAAATAAGCATACACTGCTTATTTTCCTAAAAGTATCTATCTTTTAGGCACAATCTACATCTATTTTTATAATCTATCTATCATACCATTTGCAGCTGAGGAATTTCCTGAGTCTGAGGCATTATTTTTGTGTTGAATAGCCCTCAGTGGGTCTTTTTTCCATGAATTTATCTGCATCCTCTTATCAGCGTGACCTCCCGCCAGGCCAAACTTGTGACTTCCCTGAAGCTTGGGTTCCTCCCCCTCACTCTACCGCTGTCTGTTCAGGCCCTGACAAACTCCATCCACCACGTTATGAACCTCTGATTTGGTTCTGTCTTTCCCAAAACTAAGTCTCCATCGTGTAGTCTCTAGTAGGGAGAATGGCAGGAATACAGGGAAGTCCTCCATCGCTCTTGGTCAGGCTCTCTACAGTGATGAATTTCTACATCTTCACTTATCTCCATGAGTAACAGGAAATGAAAGTTATTATTTCTTCATCGCTAGCCCAGGAAGCTGTATTATACAACACAGGACTGCAACAGAGTCTCCTGCTTTGGAAATCCTTTGGTAACAAATTTCCCCTCTGATGACAGCCGGCTTCCTTCTGAATTTCCGTGATCTTGAGGAACGTAAGAGTCTATAAAGAACAGGTTATCACAACAGCACTAGGGCCTTCATACTGCTCACTGACCTATCATTTTTTTAGTTCTCAAGGAAATCTTTTTCCCTTCCTTTATCCAGTTAATAATTTTTCCTTCCATTATCCAGTTCCACACATCCCTCATCTCTCCCTGCACGTATCTTCCTATCACACATAGCAATTTTCACACTGTCCAGTGCCAGTGCAAGATGCCTCCTGGCTGACCGAGCCCAAAGCATCCTCTGACACACAGAACTTTATCACCGAAGGTTTAGGATAATACAGGGCTCCAGACTACTTTGCAGGGCTTACGGCTAGTGGAAATACAGCACGCTTCTCCCTTCTCTCCTGGAAGATACACAAGGCTCTGATGAAAGCACTGAGGCTGTCACTCCACAGCCTGGGAAGGGCTTTTCTGCTTGAGCACGATATTTCTTCACTTCCCTCCCCGGAGAGAGCAGCAAAGCCCGACGCAAACAGCATCCGCCCGCTCCAGGCAGCACGGCGCTCCGCTGGGCCCTGCCGTGGCAGAGGGTGGCAAGAGCCGCCCGCAGCGTCCCCAA
>NW_009950661.1:0-1273 GCF_000696875.1 Nestor notabilis
GGCACTGACTGGGGCTGCCCTTTGCCAGCCACCCTTTGAGGCTCCCTGTGATGCATCCCACTTGCTTTCCAGAGGCGGCAGTGGTCAGAACTGGCAGGAGCTGTTCGGGAGCAGGCTGAGGCCAAGAAGGTACTGGGGACAGGAGGGACAAGGGCTCCAAATGTCTGTGGGGGGAAGCCCCCTCCAAGCAGGCACAGCATAGGCTCTTGACTGGGCCCTTTGCTTGTCCAGTTGCTCAGGAACAGGCTCAAGCTCCTCCGGCAGAAATGTAAAAGCTTCCAAGAGCCGGCAGCTTCATGGACAAGGAGGAATAAGATCAATCCTTGGCTGCAGTGAGTTGCCCTGGGGTCCAGGGCTCTTCCATAGGTAGTGGGATGCCCATGGCAGAGGTCCAAGAGCACCAGGCAGCTTTGGACTTCTCCAAAAGATCAAGTGTTTCAGTATTTCTTTTCTTCCCAACTTGGGGGGCATGTAGGGGTTGGATTTTGGGGCACACTGGCAAGACCAACAGCAGAGTCGAGACAGATGCTCAGACCCCTTACCCCAGTCTTGAGCGTAGCCTGTTGTGCCCAGCCTAATGCAAAGTCCCACTATGGCGTTAAACAGCTGAGACAAATTTGGCCTCTGCTCCGCCTGACCCCTCTTCTATCCCACAGGAGAGTTTGTGTGTTCCTCGTGTTGCTGCAGATCGTCATCTTCCTGGTGCTGCTGCTGAGCGAAGGCCTTAACTGGGTTGTGCCACCGAAGCTGGGGGCTGCCCTTAGGAGCTGCCCAGCGAGGCCCTGGTTCTTTTGAAATCCAACTAGAAAGAGAATAAAGAAACCTGTGATTGCAGGACATGTGCACCACCTGGTCAGTGCTACATGAGGAAACCCACCACGTAAAGTTGTCTTTGAAGACACATGCAATGGAACCCGTGTCACAGTCAGCAAGGAAGTTGCCCATCATTCACTCTACAGATACTCAGAGATGAATTTTGTCATTACAGAGAAGTCATCAAGAAGGAATGCTCAATTTGACATCGGTTTGGGAGCAGGGGAAGAGCTGTTCACAGCTTCACAAGTTACAAAACCCCTACTCAGTGGGATTTCAAGAGAGAGGAAAATCCTAGGCGAGCTTTCCACAGCTTTTACTGGAAATTGATTACAGACTGTCCTTTGGTATCAGATTAATGTTATGACAAACGCTATGATGCAAATTCTCCAGGTAATCTGAAACAAACAAGCTGGAGATAAGACTCAAAATAATAACCCAAGCTAAAAGCATCATCGGC
>NW_009950662.1:0-1159 GCF_000696875.1 Nestor notabilis
ATGTTTTTTTGGAACCAGTTCAGTAGTATATGCCCTGGTCAAAGAGAGGGTAAAATTTAGTCCTCACAGAAAGTTTACATTTTGTCTATCCTTGAATCTTGTCTGCATTTATTTTCTTAATTAATATGGACTATATACTGTTACCTCCATACTTTTAAAGGGAAGTGAAAGATATACAAGATTTTGTTGTATGGGTGATGTGTTAGAGTGTTTTATTTCAAAAATTAAAGAAAAAAATACATAGAAAATGTCTTGTTTCATATCCTTCTCCTAAGTTCAAGAATAATACTATGAGAAAAAGTTGAAATAGTTCAGAAAATGGGGTCCTTCAATCTGATTTTGTATTTTAGGAGTGATTTAACTTTGCAGTGAAAACCAGTCTTCAGATTGCAACTAAAATTATTTATTTGCCTGTCCAGGGAAATCTGTTATCAAAGAGTAAGTGTATAAATATGATAAATATAAACTTATATTAAAAAGTATAGGACCATTGTATCTAATATAGTAAGTAATTTTTATGTTTTGTATAGCTTTATTACAGAATGCTTGACCTTGGAAGCTCAAGCAAGGTCAACTAGACCAGGTTGCTCAGGACTGTGATATGATGCATTCTGAATATCTTTACAGACAGAGACTCTGCAATCACAAGCAATCACCCAGTTACATATACAGCTCTGTTTACACAGTTGCAAAGTTATTCTACAAAGCAGATTCCCTACATATATATCAAACTTTCTTCAGTTCCATTTTGCACATTGTTTAAGGATGACTCTTGCCTATCTTAATAGAGTTGCATCATTCCTATCCTTTTCTGAAGATGCCTAGTGAGACAGTCCTCTCATACTGTAATGAGCATGTTTTCTTGATTGACCATTTAGCTCAAGAGCTGTTGTAAGAAAAACTGCTTCTAATTTCTCAATCCAATGATGTAGAAGAGAAGAGACCATGTGATAAGCATGGTCAAGTCAGTGAGGAGAAACACTATACTGCAGCTGAACTGACTGTTAGTTACACAGTATACAAAGTACCAATTTTGATGCCCAAGGATCAGACTTCTCTAAAAATAGTCAATGTATTGTGATACATTTGGGCTGCATTGGAAGAAGCGTGACTAGAAGGTTGGGTGAGGTGATTCTTTCTCCCCCTCCACTCTGCTCTC
>NW_009950663.1:0-1278 GCF_000696875.1 Nestor notabilis
TCCTTTCCAACCCTGACTATTCTATGATTCACTTCTGTCAAGGTTGACATTTAGTTGGGAGGTTAGGTGATGAGGAGGCATGCCAATGAAAATAGTATGGGATGTCTCTCTTTTCTGGCCTGATGGAAAACCTGCTGAGATGCTAAGTATGCAAAACCTGAGAAAGACCATTTTCTTGCTGATTGCTTGATCACTGCCTTCCTATCATGGCTATTTACCTTTATTTTTACTTTCTGTGAGAGGAATTCAGCAATATAGCTGTTTAAAATTGTGTGTGATTTTGGTTACGTCCAAGATGGCTCTTGTGCAAAGCAGGCTTGGACATTCAGGGGTTTGCTAGTTCATGCAAGCACTGCTGTGCTGCTGGTTCCAAACCCAGCAGTTCTGTTGGCATAGCCCTGCGGCTGACCTCTGGGCCTGGAGTACCCAGAAGGGGGTTTGTGCAGGCTGTGTTCCCTCTCTCCTCCTAACTTACTCTCCTACCACAGTGGCTTAGGCAGTCTGTGCATAGACAAAGAAGAGTTGACCTACTGACAGAAAAGTACCTATTTATTGACAAGTGGTGCAATCTGTCTGCCATAGTGTTTACTATGACAGAAAACATACTGATTCCTAAAGGTATTTTTATAATGGTGCTTTTAATATGGTATTTGTATGAGCACAAAGAACAGTAACTTTACAAGGCCAGAGGTGAATTGCATCCCTCTTCAGTATTGTGTGCTTCAATGTCTAATGTTGTTATGGTTTTCAATGAAGAGGTGATTCAGTCAAGTATTGTTTCCACTGTGCTTTTAAATTCAGACCATCATAGTAGTGAGGAAGGAAGACATAATAAGCACTTGGTTCACAGAAGTTGTCTTGACATGTCTGTGGCGAGAGCTGAGGCTGCAGACGGCAGGATGGCTTTTATAGCAGCTGAGCAGCATTGTGGATGTCTTTGTCAGTTCATCTGATTGGGAGCTGAATGCTTGCAAATATAATTTACATATGCAGAAAAAACCCCTGCGTGTAAAATTGCAATCTTAAAGTCTTGGAGGAAAAGAGGACTAGCTCATAGAGAGTTTCTCAGTGCTTTTAAATTTTTAAAAAATGTTTACTGTTTTGAAATAGAGACACAAAATGGAGAATGAGGCATTCCTCTCTACAAACAAAAGGCATGTTACTGCACTGAACAGAAAAGGCTGATGTCCCTTCCAAAGCTGCTTCTGGTGGGGGAGTTGTCAGGATTTTAATCTTTTCATAGAATCATATTTTTCCTAATATCCAATCTAAACCTCC
>NW_009950664.1:0-1278 GCF_000696875.1 Nestor notabilis
GCTGGCAAGGTTTTTTTCTTGTCATTGTCTTCATGTTTGTTTTGTCAGATCTGTGTCTCTGTATATTTTGGCTTATGGCTTCCCTTTTCCCTGATCAGATAACCTCACTGGTATAAATTCAGGCCTCTGATGGAATCCAATAGCAGGAAGCTGAAGACAGGTATATTCTGACTAGAAGTGGGATGGCAATTATTAACAGTGAGGATAATTAAGAAAATGAACTAGCAAAGTTTGTGGGTCTGCTTATACCATCATGGTCTCATCTGCATTTGAAATACAGAGTAGCTGTCGGACCAGAATGATCTCAACACTAAGCTCCTTGAAAAATCCACCTTTAATTTTGAACAGAACTTTGGTAGTGCCCTAAACATTCCTCCATCATTGCTATTCTCAATTACATTAATTCTTTTTACACTGTTATAAAGCAAAATAATAATACAATTTTATCTGATAAATTGCAAAGAGGATTCTGATAAATTAATGAGTGAGGAAGAAAAGGAACTAAGGAGGAAGCCCTCCCAGGATGACCTGGCATAGGCTCAGGACAATATGCCTTTGTACAGGCTGGAAAACAGAATCAACCACACACTGCCACATTAGTTATGCAAGCATATGCAAGCTATAATAGCAAAAATAAGACCTAAACAGTGGGTGATTCTGCAGCGGAGGAAGGTACACCACTGAGGTGAGCTTCTCTCTGCAGCCATGCCTGTGCAATCACACTGAAATCAATGTGGTTGCATGGCTATGCCTGAGGACAGCCTTTGGCATAGTGTTCCAAGAGGTCAGTCACACAAACAGAGCAGTTACATCATTCAAATTAAGTAACATTTGAAAAATGATTGTTTCAGAATCAAATGAGCAACTCAAGAGATACAAGTCTTCATTTCTCAGTGACCCCTTTGCATGTGTCCTCACAGTTGTGCACACCAAAGAAGTGTGCAACTGCATGCTTACATGCTTCTTACTTTGATCCACTATTGAGCATCTCTTGAGCTTTTTTTGTGTAAGTTACAAGGGAAAAACATTTAAAGGTGAAAATTCGGAGGGAGAGGCAGGGGGAAGAACTTGTGGTGAGGGCCTTATTGCAAGGTTGTGTGGGGCTGACCCCAGCTAGCAAGTGAGCCCCCCCCAGTTGCTTACTTAATCCCCCTCAGTGGGATGGGAGAGAGAGAATCAGAAGGGCAAAAGCAAGAAAAACTCATGGGTAGCAATAAAGAGTTTAGTAAGTAAGGCAAAGTGGCACACGCAAGCAAAGCAAACCAAGGAATTCATTCA
>NW_009950665.1:0-1285 GCF_000696875.1 Nestor notabilis
GGGGACGCGCGGCCGTCGGCGTGCCCGGAGCCGTCCTGGGGTTGTCCCGCTGCCCCTGGGGCTTTCACGGCCGTGTCTGGGGCAAAAGATCCCGGAGGCCCTCAGAGATGAGGTCAGGTGTTAGTGAAGTTCCATACGTGCACGGCGGAGGGAAGACTTGCACAGGGAGTTAGTTAGTTTTATTTGCTGTGTATAGTATGAAGGAAGTGTTTTCTGTGTCGTGGTGCCGAAAAAGGTTGGGAACATGGTGTCACAAATTGACAATAAAGTGTAGCAGTAGTGCCTGGTTGCGTGATGGTGAACTGTCACCATGTCGGATCACCTTCCTGGTTTTTGAAAACCTCTGGCTCAATTACAAGAACTGAAGGCATGTTACGTCCCTTTCTGGAATGGCTATTGAATATTTTTGTCATGCTCAGTCCTATCTGTAAGGCTTCAAGCATGCCTTTAGCACTAAGATAGTTACCTAGTGATAGATTTGTCTGCGTGGAGCTAAACAAATAAAAACATTTGAAGTAATTAGGTTGTGTATACTGAGTTTATCATTTGTTTACTTGAGCTGGAGAACTTGCAGTTGAGACTGTCACTTGTACTTCTTGTTTGCTTTACCCTGCAGATGTCTTAACAAGACAGTCCAGAGTGAAACTGAAACATTCTGTTTCCTACAGTGAAGGAAAATACTGAGTACTAGTGTTTTTCCTGAGTGCAAGAAGTTGTAAGTTATAATCTGTTTGGGTACCCTGAAAACTGGTAAAAGACAAATGACTCTCACTGTCAAGTGGATTGTATGATCGTGTGCTGAAATCGGTCTAGGTTTCTGTAAAAAGTGATAATAGGCACTTCTTTATTTAAATTAATAGGCATATGTGCATATACAGTATTTGAACAAATTTCTACGTATGATTTTTTAAAAATGTAAAATGAAATTTTTGTCATTCCTTTAAAAATTAGGATGTTGCTTTACACAAACCAAAACTTCTTCAACTTATGGTTCCTCTTATGTTGCTCATAAGAACAAAGAGGAATGCTACCTAACCAGAAATAGGAAGTTTTTTCCAGACAAAATGTCCTCCAGTGTCTAGTGTTTTCTTTCATGTTTACCTTGTTTACTAGCCTTTCTTCAGTGCTTTGGCCAGCAAGTATCTTACTGAGCCTGGTTTTGGGCAGCTAAAACCAAAACCATTCGTATTTTCATTTGTGAATCTTAATTTCCTTTTTGTTTTCTCCAGTGTCATAGCTTTTCAGTAGTTTGGACGGCACCGCCCGAGCGGGGAAAACCCGCCCC
>NW_009950666.1:0-1273 GCF_000696875.1 Nestor notabilis
TTTTTATGGTATCCTAGAGGACTGCCACAGGAAGAGAAAGATTTGTCTCCAAAGAGAAGGCAAGAGCTAGAAGTTTGGGCACGTGTGTGGCAGTGGAACAAGCCCATTGTTCTGTGAGGTTACAATGGGGATTCAATAGATGATGTTTAGGTACTGGTTCACTCAATACCTCCTGCTCCAAAATTGAGTTTTAGGAGAAGTATCAGGTTGACATTGCCTGGAGTCCAATTAGAGTCACTGAGTTCCCCCTACTTATGCTTTTGTAGTGCTTTCTTTATAACCCCTTCTATTGCTCCCACTGAGCTCCGGGATCTGGCAGTGCAGAACAGCTTCATTCTCCTTTCATTTAAGCTACGGTAACTCAATTTGTTTTTTAGCTTGTCTCTGAACAAAATCTTCTACTTTGATAATCATTCACTTCTTTTCTGCCCAGATCATAGGTAGTTTATTATCAGTGGATAAAGGAGAACAGCTGCACAGCTGGATATTTGGAAGATGGAGAAACTTGGGAGCTACTGAATTTTGCCTTTGAAGTTAAAAGGACAGAAGAAGAAGAAACTATTGTCTGTCTGTGCCCACCTTGCCTTAACTTCTTCACAGACCAAGAATTCAGTGTGCACCCTTTAGAGCTAGGTAGGAACTTATTTTAAATACTTCCTATGGACAACTTACAGCTTGGTATGGTAAAACCTTTGGAATAGTTTTCTCTGGATTATGCTTGACCATTTCTTTGGTGGATTAAGTACCACAAGCAAGGGTTATTAAACCAGGTGAAACCCTTCTATTGCTAATGTATGGTGTCTTCTTCTATTTATAAATGGGAAACAAAGCCTTTTGAATGCTGAAGACTATCTAAAGACTGGCAATAAATAATCACTCTACAACCAAAAAAAGGGAGTTGAGATTTTCCAGTTTCCAGGCCAGTGTTCCAACTGTAACATGTTAATAGGCTGATCCTGATGTGTTACCCATCTCTTCATAAGTAGCAGTAGCCTGTGTATGTAGAAATGTTAAGTGTGCTTGCCGTAGGAACTGAAGAGTATACTGTAAGATATTAGGGCTTTCAGCTTTTAAAAGCATGATGTGCCTCATTTGCACAAGAGAGCCTTCATTTTCTGAGATGCAGTTGGCATATATAACCTAAACTGTAGTATTCTTTTTCAGAGGCTCAAGGTGGGTTGGCTCTTACCTTCTCAATGACTATGTCCTTTGCCATAAGCAGTGGAACCTTAGTGAGACTATTTCTGTTTTTTTCTGAGTATTTCATATAAAG
>NW_009950667.1:0-1263 GCF_000696875.1 Nestor notabilis
TGTGTTTGTCTTTGTGGAGGTGCAATCTTGATCCTGCTTATTGCATTTGCTTCCTGATGCAATTTTGCTTCTTATATTAAGTCTATTTCTGAAACATTGTGCTTTTATACATTTCTTACTTCCTTTGGTTGTTGGTTTGCTGTGTTTTTTGTGTGCATGGATAAGAATAACTCTGCTGTGTTTCTGGAGGTGCAATGCTGATCCTGCTTACAGCATTTGCTTCCTGTTTTCCAAGTTGGATTGGTCTCCAGCATGATTTTTGGAACTCACTGCAGCACTTTGCAACATACAAACCAGAATGGGCCTCATGAAATGAACTGCTACTTTGCAGATGCAGCAAAGTGGTGCCGAGTCTGACATTGTTTCTCTGTCTGCAGAGCCAGTTGCTTTTGTGGCTGCCCTGTTAGTGAGCCAGATGAACAGAGGAGAAACCTTCCTTCTCCTGCAGAGGTGGGAGGGTGTTGCCACTGAGATCTCTTGGGAAGCAGATCTCTCAGTATTTAACCTTTGAAGGGTAAAATGTTCTGCAAGGTCAGTAAGTCAAAACCCAGGGTCACGGTTCCTCCCCTTGCTCTCGCAGACACCTGTAAGCAATTGAAGAGGGGGAAGCAGTTTTAGAAGAGGTGGAACGAAGAGAGAGATGTAGATGACAACAGGGTATGAAATAGTGTCACCAGCGTGATCTGCCTGGCTGCAGCTTTAGGGCGATGTGTCCTCCTTAGAAATTACTTCTTCCCTCCTGGGCTGTTGTTTAGACACGGCTGACCTTGCTATGCAGCCTGTGTACAGAAGAGAACTTCCCTGCGAGAACCGTTCCAGTTAACGGCACCAAGCTGTTCTGCGCAAGCAAGGGCTGGACAGTCGCTCTCTATGCACGTTAAATCACAGTGGACATGGAATAGCTGAGCAAATGCTCCAGAAGGCTGAAACTGCACCAAAGACTTGTTCCTCAGCAGCCTGATCCAAAGCCCATGGAAGACAAAGCCAGTGGTTTCACTGACTTGCGTGACCTCTGGATCCCACTCTGGGTCCCGTGTGAAAGCTGGTGCATTTGTAATTTTGTTTACTTGTGGGTTTGTCCTACCCCGTTTCTATCCAAAACCAACTGTAAGGTTTCTGAAAAAGACAACTAGAGCAGCCGGAATGAGAGAATCTTTGCTGTGAATAAATTGCCAGTAGAGACGTGCTAATGGAAGCTGGGGATTGTATCTTAATAGAGACCCATTACTGGGCCTAATTTGATGCCACAAAGGGAACATCGCA
>NW_009950668.1:0-1283 GCF_000696875.1 Nestor notabilis
CTGGGGAGCTTGTTCCAGTGCTTGACAACCCCCTCACTGAAGAACGTCTTCCTAATATCCAGTCTGAGATTCCTCTGACATAGCTTAAGCAATTTTCTCATGTCCTGTCATTGGACACCAGAGAGAAGAGATGCTTGCCTCCCTGTCTGCTTCCCCAGGTGAGGAAGTTGTAGACCAGTAGCAAGGTCACTTCCTAGTCTCCTCTAAGCTGAACAAAACTCCTATCCTCAACTGCTCCACATAAGTCATGTTCTCTAGTCCTTTCACCATCTTTGTCGGAGGTGATCATGATGCAGGGAATAGGCTGTCCTGATCTTGGTGACTCCTTTATCATAGATGGCTGTCCCTATCCTTCCAATTTCAGAGCCTCATATCTGTGTGTAAGGACACCCAGGAAAACAAGGCAGACAAGGAGGAGCTTCACCCTCTCTTCACCTAAGTCTCAGGCAGAGACTTGTTTCCATTCAACTCTATCCCTCAAGTCCGTATCTTGAATTCATTAAGTGGGAAAACTTTACTTGTAACCATAACTCATTTATACAGTAAAGGAATAAACACTATTTTTTGCATGAGTGTAAAACTAAACTTCCTAAAATCACAAAAGTTTTATCATGAAATAAAATTATTTATTTTGGTGTTTGCTATTATGCTGTATGGTTAGAAATAAACTTCTACGATGTATATTTATTTTTAATGTGCAGTATAGCCCATGTATTTTCTTTCACTATTCATAGGCTCAGAGAATTCAAACACTTTTTTTTCCCACCAATCTTATAAAAAAATATTGCTCTTGATGCCATGAGAATTCAGAAGTTTCTCTCCCTTTAGCTTCACGGATCATTTTTTTTTCTTTTCTGCAATTGTCTTGTCAAGTCCATATGCTTTTTGTGTTTGTTTCTAAATGCTGAAATACAAATACAAGGTCATCTTCCTTACAGGCAACAGACTAAGTAGGGAAATATGGTAGTTAAAACTTCTTTGGAGAAACATAAAACTTCAGAAGATGTTTTAAGATGTAACCAGTATTATACTGTAAAAGGTAATTGAATTGATGAAGATGACAAGGTTTGGCTGCATGAACCTGAGCTCAGTTTAATCTGAAATGCTGAGTATGCATAGCAGTCAATCCTTCTTCTGGTAATCAGTTAAGATCCCTGTTCCACAGAAAAACTCCTTGAACTCAATTGCTGGTTTCATTTTTATTATCAACTACTACATGAAGGAGTTTTCACACCTTTAACAGGACTATGGTGAGTGGTGGTGCACATTGTTCAGATTAGCCC
>NW_009950669.1:0-1304 GCF_000696875.1 Nestor notabilis
GGCAGCGAGCCTCGCCGGCGGCCCCAGGGTGCTGAGAGGTGCTGGGACCGATGGTGGTGGTGAGAGCGAGTGGGGTGGTGCCAGGGCCCCCCATCTCCCCACAGCGCCTGGTGCTACTGGGGGTTTGGAGGAGGCCCCTCTGTCGATGTGGATGACACAGCTGGGCAACATGGGATGGCTGCAGTGGGGGCACCGCGGAGCCCAGCTTTGCCACGGAGGGTAAAGAAGGCAAGGTGGGATGTGGTCTCCAGTCCTGGGTGCTGAGCCGGGGCTATGGACTCCGGCTTGGTCCTGGGACAGGTCTGGCACAGGACTGCTGCAGCATCACAGGGTGGGAGCCTTGCACGGCTCTGCAGCACTGTCTGCAGGTCCTGCATGGCCCAAAGCACTCAGTGCAGGTGCTGCACGGCTCTGCAGTGCTGTGTGCGGGTCCCACGTGGCCCTGAAGCATCACATGCAGATCCTACATGGCCTTGCAGCAGCGCATGCAAGTCATGCATGGCTCTACAGCACCGCTCGCAGGTCCTGCACTGCCCTGCAGCATGATCTGCAGGTCTTGAATGGCCCACAGTGCTGGCTGCAGGTGCAACGTGGTTCTGCAGCACTGTGTGCAGGTCCTGCACAGCCTTTCAGCATCACATGCAAGTCTTGCACAGCTCTGCAGCGCTGGCTGCAGGTCCTGCATGGCTCTGCAGCACTGTGCTGCATGGCCCTGCAGTGCCGAGCACGAATCCTACATGGTCCTGCAGCATTGTGCCTGCAGGTCCTGCATGGCACTGCAGCACTGGTTGCCAAGTCCTGTGTGGCCCTGCAGTACTGGGTGCTGGTCCTGCATGGCCCACAGCACTGGGTGCTAGTGTTACACAGCCCTGCAATGCTGGGTGCTAGTGCTGCACAATGCTGCAGCACCCTTTGCAAGTCCTACATGGTTTTGCAGCACTGTCTGCAGGTTCTGCATGGCCCTGCAGCACTGGGTGCAAGTCCTGCACAGCCGTGCAGCACCATTGACGATGCAGTGCCAGCAGGGAGCATGGTACAGCCCTGCAGCATGGCTTGGGGGTCCCAGCAGGCCCTGCTGTGCCGCACCACCCTGGTGCAGCCCTGCAGCGCTTCAATGGGACCCTCAGCCCTGCAGCACCTTTCATAGGCCAGGTCCCAACCGGTGCTGTGGCATGGCATGCCGGCACGGTGCGGCATTGGCACATCCTGTGTGGCTCCAGCACCTGCTGCAGGCACCCATGGTTGGGATGCCCAGGCCCGTGCTGGAGCCGGTGCTGACAGGAATCAGGTTCCTGTGGCAGCCC
>NW_009950670.1:0-1259 GCF_000696875.1 Nestor notabilis
AGTCCTTCTGGCCACACTATTTCTGATACAAACCAGGTTGCTGTTGGCATTTTTGGCCACCTGGGCACACTGCCAGCTTATATTCAACTGGCTGTCAACCAACACCCCGAGGTTCAGATACAGCCTTACCAGAATAATCTGTCTTTTTTAACTGTTTTTCCTCTGGAGGTATTATCATATCTTCTCAAAGTTCAATCTTATTTCGTTGTTTCTACCCATATTTATGATCTCACTAAGCCCCTTTAGATTTGTCTCATTGAGCTTGGAAGAATCACTCGGTTTAACATCATGTGATTTTATTTCCAGTTCTGTCTGATTAACAAGTTAACAAAAACTAAATCTAACAATGGTGGCATAGTAGAACCTCAGTGGACACACTTTCATACCTATTTCATGCAGTGTAATTTATCCTTTGCACGTTTCAGATGATTTCAATACATATGTTGATAAACCAAGGAAAAATTAATTTCACAAGTCTGATTTTGGAAGATATAATCTGAAAAATATTAACAAATTTCAAATCTTTATTTATTTCTGAGCTGGCCTGAGGAATAAGCTGATTTTTAGCAAGAATATCAAAAATAAACATGAAGCTCATGTATCATAGCTTGTTAATTTGAAATAAGTTCAGAAATTTTTTGCATTTTGCTGGTATTTACTAGAGTATATACATTTATAGGTTGTGATTTTCATTGTGTGTTTTTATTAAAGTAGTTTAACTATCCATAGAGTCATATAGTATGTATGTATGTATACTAAAAAATATATGTAGCATAGCATGTATACTAAAAAATATAAAGACATTTATTAAGACTCGTTCTCATCAAGTTCATTTTATTTCCTGTTGTGAAAAAACTGTCAAGGTTTTGTATTTCCCATAAAGTACTCAAACAACAGTGACAAATGGTACATGTCAGACTTACACCAGACTTACATTAAGATTCTGTGCTTCTGTACTTTCTGAAGTTCAGAATTTTTTCAATGTTTCCATGTCATCATTGATATAATTAAAGTAATAAAAAACACTGGGAGTAGGAAGCTATATGAACAGCAACAGCCAGACTTCTGTTCACATTTTTATAAGAACCTGCTGGGAAAATAATTCTCCGTTTATAGATAGTATGCTATACTGTTCATATTTACTTCCTCAGAAAAATACAACCCTAATTCTAAAGAAAGTTTTTAAAGCTTCATTTAGTTTTCCATAGAAAGTTTTATTAAAAACTGTAAAAAACCCAAAACAAACAAACAAACAAAAA
>NW_009950671.1:0-1282 GCF_000696875.1 Nestor notabilis
TTCCTGCTTCTATCCTGCATGTTGTTCAGGTTCCCTGTCTTTTCTTTTTTTTACTGAGACTACCAATAGCATTAAAATCATATCACAAAAACTGAGAAGAGGCAAAGAAACTGGCTCATAGCAAATGTAATGAAGATTAGATGTTCAGCAGTATTTTCCCTTGGATTGTCTGCTTGTAAGCATGTGCATGCAATATGTATACAAAATGAAGTTTCCTCATCTCTCCCCCCTTGTTTTGGCTTGGAAAGAGAAGTAAGAAAGAGCTGGGAAATTAACCAGATGCTGATTTCTACAGCATCTGTCATGGGCTGTTTATGAAGTCTGGCAAAAGCAGCAGATGTAAATCGTAGAGAATTTGTGCTATATACTCACACAGGACAGGCAACCAGCCTGTTGACTGGTAGACAGATGGCTAGAGAAAGTAAAGACCTTCAATATGAGTGCCTAGGACTGTGTGGCAAATTTATTAGTAACTAACTCCTCATGCCACTTTTTTGAATTAGTAATAAAAGAGTTATTTGATAGAAGTAAGAAAGAGAAAGAAGTAGACTAACTCATAAAATTGCTTATTCAGAGACAAGAGTTCACCAATTTTTGGGGAAAACAAATAGCTGTGTAGGCTTTCTACAAAGATCTGATTAAATTCTGAATATTGTGAAGTATTTCAGTAATTTTCCAGAAATTGTACTCTCTAAGGTAAATAAATTAAATTTCCCCAATTTAGATTGTGTTTTGCTTATTTGGATGCTGTGTACAAGTATTTTTGCTATACCCATCTCTTTTCAAAGAATTTTTGCATACTTACCTTATTCCACTGTATTCTCACGAAATTTCCCGAATTCTACTGTGTAGCTGAAGAACACAAAAAGATGTGTATTTCCACATCGTGCTAACTTAGATAACACTTTTTTTCATTGTGTCATCACAGCACATTCTTTCAATGAAAAACTGGTGTCCTTAAACATTTTAATCATAACCCAAGCACTGAAAAGCTGAGGGCAACCTTCTATGAAACCTTTGCTATGATCAAAGGATGAAAGGGTCAGAGAAGAATCTCTGTAATGCTCACTTGGGGAAAATTAAAACTTTATTATGACAGAAAAAAGAATTATGGTTAGCAAGTGTATGAATGCAATGAATCCATTTCATTTAGAGTGGCAATTATGGAACCTTTAAGCTAATGCTGAAAGTGTGGTATTTTGTAGTGGTTTTGATATGTTTCTTAAATATAGAATCAGAGAATCAAAGAATGGTTGGGTTGGAAGGGACCTTTAAAGATCAT
>NW_009950672.1:0-1305 GCF_000696875.1 Nestor notabilis
CCCCCCCAATAAATGCCTCCATTTGGATGATCAATTGTCCATTAGGGGAAGCTCAAGTGGGGTTTTGTGTGCTCTGTTTTGATTATGCTGCCGTTAACATGGTGTTACATTTACCATTGGAATTTCAGCCTTATTCCTGCCATGGGCTGTGCAGTACAGGAAAAAATTCACCAGAGTGAGCTTATAGTCACAAGTATTTTAATTTATTAAATAAATGACCTAATTGCTTGCCTGAGATCTATTTTTCTTCTTTCTCTTGACCCTATTGAGAGTTAATCAGTTTCTTGGTGCTAATTAGATGTCAGCATTAGTAGCCTGCTAATACATAAGAGATAATGACACCATCGTGCAAGACACAGTGTCCAACACATGACCCTGTTTCCTTAAATTATCCCCTAAGGATCCATTGGGAAGCCTAAAAGCTTTGCAGTTTTACAGCAGCAGTTCCTTCTGAATGTGGAGAGAGGTACGAATTCGACATCCAAGTGGAAAACTGGGCACAAGATACAGGGTTTGAACAGGAATACCAGTGCCTGTTCTTCTCCCACCTTGGACACACAGGGTTAGGGTTAGGGTTTGCTCAGTGTGAAAACAACGGCAAAAAGAAAGCTCAAACAACACCTCAGTATCTCACTTTTATAGACTAACAAACTGCTGGCAGGGAATTCAAACAAGCAGCTTTCCTTTATGACTCTAATCCCACCTGGATGCTCCAGTAGGCTGAGGGAGAGGCAGAGAGCATTTAGTGCCAGCATCTCTTCCGTCCGCAGAGCTGGGAGATTCCACCCAGCAAAGCCAAGTTTCACAGGGGCTTCACATAAGACTACCTGCAGCAGGCTGGTCACCTTCCCCCCTGGAGAAGGGAGGTTCTTCACATGCAGGTGAGTTACAAGGAAGTTCCTCATTTACAGCCTTATACAACCACCCAAACTGAGCGCACCCTCTTGGGGCAGGGTCTGATGCATTTACAGGGTGCTTGCACTTTTCCCATCCCAGCTTTCACCCCGAAATGTGCTCTCTCCCAGGTGGGTACAATGAACTGGGAGCTGCAGTGAGGCCGTAGATGCAAGACACGCGCTCGACTGCAGTTTGGAAGTGCTCAACAAGTGCAATTAAAGTGTCTTTCTGGGATGGCTGGGACCAAAGCATCACAGAGGCCAGCGAGCCTCCCAAAGAAACTGGGGGGTGACGGTGTAGACAAGTGGTCTGTGTGGTGCTGAGGAACTGGCCGACCACCCAGAGGGATGTAGTAAACAGCTCCTTTCCCAACTGGGGACCTGTCACCAGTGGGGTCCCCCAGGGATC
>NW_009950673.1:0-1231 GCF_000696875.1 Nestor notabilis
CCCTAACTATTCTATGATTCTATGATCTTCCTTGTTGCTGACAATGGTTCATGAATATGTAAAGTCAGCAGAATTATCACACTTTTTTTGTTGCACAGCTCCTTTCAAGTATAATCACAGATGGCAATAATTCCAACTTAATATTTATTGTATCTTGATTAAGTAACTCATTACAATACAAAAAGTCTCTATGGTGTTTTATTAACTAAAACTACTTTCAAGTGGAAGCATGTGTACACTCACTGTCATATTCTCTCAGTCTCTGCAGTTTTCTAAATCAGGTTGCGCATGCTGGTTATTGATGGATGACCAGAGCACTGGAGTATAGAGCAAACACGCTTCCATACTCTTTCAAGACAATGAAAGGTGAGAATACTACAGATATCCTTCTTTCAGACTACAGTGTGTAATCCTTGAAGGTTTACACCATGTTCCATGTTTTGACCTACAGTGTTCTCATGGTCAGTTAATTTTTGTATCTTCAAGGCAAGTCTCAAGAAAACCTGGTGCAGACTTTTGATTTAGACTTTGATTTCTGATTCTCACTTGCACTAGTTTGTCCTAGCTGGTAGGAAGAGCTGATATCCTAGCTGTGGTATGGCATCCAAAACTGTAAAACCAGCTGAGTTTGCTGGCTTGTATCATGATCCACATCTAACTTTTAATAAGTTGTGTCACACTACTCTAAACTGTAGTTTAGCATGATCCTGGTGCCTGCTACAAATTATGTGGCAGTTCACTCCTGCAGCAATGAATGTGCATTTCAGATGGGAAAAAAAAACCCAAAACCCCAAACCAAAAAAAAGTTAAAAACAGAGAACAAACTGTGCAGTAGAAGGTACAATCCTTCCTGAAGCACATTTCCACTGTCCCTGGCAGGAAAGATGCATGGTGTCCGAAAGTTATGAAGAGAGAATATATACAAGCGAACAAAGATATCGAATATTTCCACTGTCTTTATCAAAGATAAAATGTTACAATATGTGAAGACCTGGCTGAATGCAGACTTCCTTTGCTGGCTGGCACGGACCTGTATGTAAAGGTCTTTTCTCAAAAGCCTGAGAGAAGACGTAACTAATGGGAAGCTCGACCTGTGTTACCCCAGCATGAACCACACTAGTGTGGGCATGTTTGGATTCCATGGGCTCCAGAGAGAATGTTGCTGCTCTTCCTTCCACAGGTCACTGTCCTGGGTTCAGCTGGATGGTGGCAAATGCCCTGTGGAGGTGGT
>NW_009950674.1:0-1184 GCF_000696875.1 Nestor notabilis
CATCTCATTTTCCTGGCCAATGTGTTAAGCAAACTTACCCACCGTGGGGAACCATTGATACTCGCTACCCTTGTGAACAAGTGTGCCTGGAAGGACAAAGATGCCCATGGAAAGGAACACAGGATTAACACACAATGGGGTTATTCCATTCTTTTGACTGTAACGCCCTACCTCCGGTTCCCCAAAATGAACCAAGGATGTTTTTCTTTTTTTCTTTTTCTCTTTTTCTGTTTACGGGCTAACTCCCACAGAGGATAGTATTCCGAGTCACAACAGAGGACCTTGATGTGGATCCTGACTGGCCCCATAACATTGATGGTTATTGCTCTGCTGATATTCATAGAATGTATCATATACTCTCGTCTACATTGTTTTGGACGACCGTATTCTTCTCCCTTGATACCTCAGGAAATTCCCAGCCTGCTATCCGGACTTATGGTTGGGAAAATGAATTTATAGTTTTGGGTTATCAAATAGCTCGTGTGTTACCTAGCAATTGTTGGGTCTGTGCAAGTCGGGGGGGATATGAGGACTGGCTAAGCCAGTCCAACCCAAATGGTGGGTCAGTAATCTAAGTGGCGTCCATAATGGAACCGGGTTCTAGACTGAAGAAGGAGGTCCCTGGCGACTCAAATTTTCTGGGGAAGGAACTTATTGTCTAAACCAGACGAGAGAAAAAGGTATACAGGTGTGACAAAGTACTTGCGAATGGACACTATCACCCAGTTATGATTGTGTATACCCAAGGTGTAAACCTCTTAACTGTTCAAGGTATAAGGGAAAGTGGAATCAGACCCATGTTTAGCTATCCATGGGCAGCTGGAGGAAATGTGCATATGGTAAACATTCTGGCCAAGGCTGTGATGCAGTAATTAAAGGTAGAGACTTTGATATGACCGTTGTGACATGCCAGCGACGCAACACCACTGGGGAGAGGTTATGCAGCATGAATGTTTCATGGGGCTTGGCAACACCAAAATGGAACCAGAACCCATTGGTCCAACACCAGCCGAACAGGACATCCCTTAGTACATAATTGTACTTGGAACCTAAACACAGGGGTATGGAGATGTAGCTATACTACACATTAGGGCACTGCAGGCAGGCCACTAGGAAGTACGAATACTCTGTATTATCATGCCCCCTACCAGGCCATTACTGGATGTGTGGGCAGCACGCCTACA
>NW_009950675.1:0-1299 GCF_000696875.1 Nestor notabilis
CTCCCCCCGCCCCAGGTCTCTGTGCGCCGCTGCCTCTCACATTTTCCCCCCGTCGGAGCTCAGCCTTCGGGGTCTGCCCTGGCCGGTTACGGAGTCATGAGAAATCCGCTCTGGTGCGGACCCCCACCGATGCGGACTCCCGCCCTGTGCATCTCTCCTCAGACTTGCTGGACTCTGCCCTGGTGCAGGCTAGCTGCAGAGTGCTGTGCATTCAGGTGGGCTGCGGGCAACATTGCCCAATTCTGTGGCAAAGGGAGAGGTCAGCTTGGTCCTGGTGCGAACAAGACATTGAAGCTCAGTAAACACATGGGCCTTGGTGGATTTTGGAGAAGCAGAGATCAAGATCTTCTTTGGAGAAGAAGAGATCAAGATCAAGATCTCTTCTTGTGCACTTGATCCAGCCTCGGTCAATGAACTGTCCCACAGAGAGGAGCTGCGGGTGCCTCACACACCTGGGAGAAGGGAGTGAAGGCACCATCGTGCCAGTGTTGACAAGCAAGGCAAGCAGGTGTCACTTCCTTCTTGACCTTTTTGGGAGAGCTGCTCCTTCTGCTGCAACTTGGGACCTGTTCATCCATGCAGAGCACCACTACTTTGCCTATTCATTGCTGTGAGAAGAAATACCCACATTTCTGGTGAAACACAGGCCATGGGGCAAGGTTGAGGACTAGGAAAAGGCTGTGTGTGCCTATCTCTGTGTGTACTGTTATAGTCCTGAACGTGATCTATCTGTGTCATAGATCAGATAGGCAGAATGAAAGACCTAATAGTATTCCTCCCCCTTCCCCCCTTTTCTGGCTGAATTGCGTATTGTTTTCATACTCTAACAGTCTGCAAAGTGCTTCAAGGCCTCTGTGTGTGGCCACAGGAGAAACACTGTGATTATTTGAGTGATAAAATCATTTAATGTTTTCCCTGCTAGTCCTGCTCCACTCTGATATCTCCCTATGGGAGGTATCACCTTGCCCTAACTATCTGTGTGTGCTGCGGGACTGAGGAGGATAACAAACACACTTAGTATGCAAAAGTAGCATTTTTGCAAAAACACACAAAACCCCCACAAAACCAAAACCAAAACCAAACAACTGAAAGGGAACTCAGGATCTACATAGGCAAGAAAAGAGGCAAGAAGAGCCTGAGAGCCCCATGAAGAGCAGGTATTACAAAAGTCCAAAAGGATGTCTATACAGCTGTATTTTTGGAAAGTGGTCACTTTAGTGGGTTTTACTGCATTGCAGATTCTTTTCTCTGGAGGCTTAGGGTGCTTCTGGTCTTCCAGCCGTGAGGCTAAATGCTAGG
>NW_009950676.1:0-1302 GCF_000696875.1 Nestor notabilis
TGAGCCTTCTCTTCCCAAGACTAAACCCCCAGGTCCTTCAGCCGTTCCTTATACGTTCCTTCATTACATCCTTCAGGCTTTGAATCACAGCACAGAGCCTGAGTTTGCCTCATGCACCCCACTGGTACCACTGGCCCTAGCTACCACCTACCCCAACCCCAGTGGCTCCTTGACACCCAGAGCCAGGCAGGTGGCTGCAGCTCCCAATGGATGGCCCTGGCCAGGCTGGGACCCCTTGCCGCACAGGTTGCAGCCAAGTCAGTGAATGAAGCATTGCTGTATCCCCCTTTCCACTGGCTGTACGATGGCCTGAATTGCTAGCTCTGTCTTGGATAGACATTCTGCAGCTCTTGTGAAGACCAAGATATGATGTATCAGCAGCCTCCCGTGTCCAGAGGGAGAAGGGGTCTCACCGTCAGAAAAGTGACATCATGGCATTTGCTTGTCACCAGGATGAGTTTGTTGGCAGCAGCTGCTCTGTGGTCTTACAGCAGTTGGGATGAGGCAACCTTTGGTACAGACCTCTTGAGGCTGTAGACCTGAAGCACTACTGTTGCCATGCAGGTACAGAGCATCTGAGCATGACTCACTACTGCTCTGCTGCCTCCCCTGCTGCCTCCCCTCACTAGGCGCCCAAATCACCACTCCACATTGCAGCTGCTGATGTGGATCATGCTAGGAAACCAGATTAAACAACAAAAGAAGAAGAAAGAAGCCACCCTGCCCACTGCTGACCACTCATTTCCCTTGAGTCTTGCAGAAAATCATCCACAGCAAAACGTTCTAATTGCTGCCAGTAGCCGTGTGTTTCTGCAGAGTCCCAAAGGCTTGGGCTGTTAAATCTGTTAAATCCGGAGTCAGAGAAAAGAGGGAAATGCAGCGTGGCCAACCAAATTGCAAGGGAGAACAGGAGAGGAATGGCCTAAGGCTTCATCTGAAGGCTTCTCAAATGGTGCTGAGGAAGAGCCCAAGGCTCAGTCTGACTTTGGAAAAACAGAAACAGAACTTCACAAAAATCAAAGCTTTTCATAGTTAAAATGGAGTTTTCTACAGAAGACAGAACTAGAGGAATTCCCTTGTGCAAGGACATTTCCAGAGCACAGACACTGTTTCCTAGCTCGCTGTGGATACACTAATGAAACAAAGCAAAATAAATCACATTTCATTAAAAAAACCCCAACCCACAGTTACATTCAGAGCACTGTTCATGTTAGCGATGAGGCAATTCGTAACTTGCACCAGAACGGACTGACCGCAACCAAACCACTCGTGCTGGTTTAGCCACTACTTCCCCAAATGCCA
>NW_009950677.1:0-1309 GCF_000696875.1 Nestor notabilis
TCATAATCTCAGTGGTGTTCAAAGGTGTAACCGAGTTACACATTGCCATGAACACAGAACTTCAGGACTTACTGGACTTGTATTCTGACCATAAAATCAACAGTAATAATAGGTTTGATGGTGCCATTCAGCCTGTCACCTTACTTTGCCTTTTTACAGCTGATTTTATGGGCAAAAAACCTCTCTGTGGTCTGGCCTGTCCCCTCTTGAAGAGCAGTTTCATTTCATTCATCAGTCAAATCTATATTTAAAGCCAAAGGGACTTTCACTCAAGTAAGACTTGGGAGCCAAGTCTTCCTCATCTACTGAAATGCAATCCTATATTATTGTACCGGTTATTAAAATACCATGATAAGAATGCTGTGCTTCAGAAAACATAGATCTGAGCAAGATAATAGAAGGTTTTATAGCACTAAAGAGAAAGAGAATTAGCTCAGTAAAGCTAATGTGAAAAATGTTCCCTCTTTACAAAGCCATGTTTTGAGACAGCTGCAGCAATTCGTCTTGAGACACGATGCCCTTTCCAAAACTTCTGCTTGTAGGAGGCTTTACAGATCTTGTTTACTTTGGTTTTGCATAAGCAAAACAAATTTGGCCAATGGATCTGTCACTACATAGGCTGATCCCAATATAAGTCTGTCTAGAAGAGAAGCAGCTTCAGGCATGAAGATCATTGCAGTGCAACCAAGACAAAATCATGGGCTCTCAGATGTTAATGGAAACTTTGCCTTTAACTACCACTGAATGAGGATTTCACTCTCTCTCAGGTTTAACACTTGTGTTTTACAACTGTGAATAAATGTTCACCTCTATCCAACAGACAGGCTTCGGAGCACTGCAATTGCTTCACAGTATGCTAACGGCAGAAAGCAGGATGCAGGGGTGATGAGCACAGCGTGGAGAGATCCCGCAGCGATGCTGAGCCACCAGAGTGGGGGACACATAATTTCCCTTCCTCGCAACTAGTACAGAGAATGGCCTGGGGAAATAGGACAGGGCTCAGGCTTCCCAGCAGTCTCCGAATGTGGTAATAACTCCTTGGCTACTAGCTGCAAAAGGATTTTTTGAGCAGCCCTCCAGCACAGAGAACCACTTTAAGGAGTGCAAAGATAACTGTATGCCCTTTTACACAAATAATGTCACACACAGCTGTTGTGAATGAATGCCAGGTAGGAAGCAAAATGTTTTCTCATGGCTGTGTATTATGTCTTCCTCAGTTTTCAAAGTCTCCATTTTTAACAGTTTTTTCCAGTCACTGTATAATCTCATGAGGTAATCATAAAGAAACTGTTTCCCCTTTTAATGTATC
>NW_009950678.1:0-1255 GCF_000696875.1 Nestor notabilis
TTTTTTGTTCATGGGGAAAGAAGAAATGAATCAAATATTTTACAGTCCCTGTAATTTTATAATCAAAGTACAAAGGCAACAAGATGGTTTTCCTGCAGGGAGATAATGTCGTTTCAAACAGTCCAAGATTATGCTTTTTTCAGCCATAAACCAGTCAAAAATATACACACTAATGCCAAGGTCACCCATGAATCAGGATTTCTTTAAATGAACAGTGGTTTCAGGAATGAACTGTGAACAAGCCAGACACTGCAATGAGTCCTTCATACTCTAAATCACTCCAAACTAATCAATAAATAATGAATCTCTGTTAATGAAAGAAAAAAAATATCTTTGATAATAATCTTGTGATTAAAGCACTAAAATGAAGCTAGCATGTTATCAATTTCCAATTCCTCCAAAAGTTTCCAGTGTAATACTTAAATTAGTGGCTTTAAAGCAGAATGGTTGAATTGTTGCTTTGTCCAGCATGAATAATAATTATTTATAATTTTATTTTCATTTGTCAATGGAAATGTTATTTTATTTTATTGGAAATGCATACATAAACTTGTACTTTTTAAATTTCAGAAATAAAAATATCTGAGAAAAATAAAATATTCCAAATCATGTATTTAGTTCAACTTTCTACAGTACCTCCTTAACTCTAATTTCCCTCAAAAGCAAAAATTGGATGAGGATGAGGGGGAGTCCAGGTCGAAGCCACGGCTATGACAGCTGAAGACGACTTGGAGATTCAGATATTTAGTGTGAATATCTGGGGATCTGCCCAAATACGCATGTACCTATTCAAATAGAAGAAGTTACAGAAATTCAACATTCTTCAAATTAAGACCATAAAAATTCTCTTTCCTGAGCAGGATCCTTTTCTAAATCATGGTGACATTGTAGGTTAAAGACTATTTTTATATACAATGGCTCAATGGCTTCTAAAAGATATTTCATTCAGATCTTTCACTGCATGTTTCCATCTGTTTCACGATACATGTGTATATGATATGCATGTATAAATATATGAAATATGTATATAAATGCATGAAACAGGAAACAGTCATTCACACTTCTCCCAGATTTTCGCATTACAGCTCAGAACTTGTTCTGCCTTCCTTCAGGGATTTTTTTGGTACTGGTGTCATTAGTTGTAAACATCACAAAGTAAGGGAACTATTTAATCTTATGGAATATGAAGGATGACTCATCTACTGAAAACGCCTGTAAAGAGTACTGAGACTTCACCCATATTAGTTTACTGAAG
>NW_009950679.1:0-1246 GCF_000696875.1 Nestor notabilis
ATAATTCTTAACCTTAGAAAGATCTGTAAGGTTAAAAAAATATCAGAACACACTTAGCATGATTTGTGTACCCCTTCTAATAGCTGTTGAATGAATGAATTTGTGTTGATTTTGATAGGCATTACAAGAAATCTGGTCCCTGAAAAAAATCCTTAAAGAAAACAATAATGAACACAAAATGAAAAAAGTGTGAGCACTTTCATCTGCAGCATCATGCTTTATATGCTATGACAGATTGGCCACGTTGTTAAAGGGGAAAATAAAAGGCAAAACCCCCTAAACGTGCATTAAAAAGAATTCTCCTCCATGCTCTTTAATCACCTCATCAGATTGAAAGGAAATTTTATTAAAAGCAGGTGATGAGCAAAGGAAGCAGTAATAATTCTTGTTAGTGCTGGAATGACTTTCAACATTGCAACAGTATGAAAGAATAATTGAAATGCTCATTATAAGCAGAAGAGTTCCTTTTCCTTATCAATAGAGGGGCACATACCTATGCATCTTTTAAAAGATAATATTATTTCATTTAATGTGGTTATTTCCCACCCCCTGTCCTCCTTTGGAAATACCAGAAGTTTTGAGTATACTGCATTATACAGTGAAAAGTACTGATGTCAAGACCATATTTAAAGATTAATTTTTGTTTATGTGAAATTTAGGTCTTACTGAAGTCAGATTTCATTCTATATTATTAAACATGTATAGACTTACCTGTGTGACACTAACCACCACTACAGCCAACAGCAGCAGTGTATTACTCTCACCAGAGTTGCAGTATATGCAATGAAAGAAATGTCTTAATATTAAACAATTATAGTTCAGCTTTACTATTAATATGCAGTTCTGTCTCAGTTATCAGGGAATTTGGGTGACAGATGTTTTCTATACATCATATCTTTGAGAAAATACAAACTTTTGCTTCTGGTATCTCCTGAATTAATTTAAAATCATACTTCAACACACAGTTTGCATGATGAAGGTCAAATTCTGGAATTATGTAGAAGTCATGTAAAATTCTGCATACAAAACTTAGACGGAATAAGCTGGATATACTGGGGGAAAAGCTGAGCCTGAGAACAAATCGAAATATCTCAAGGTGTCTGTTAGAAAACAGATGTTAGATGTCATAAATAAAGATGAAAAAAGATTCCATTAACTAAAGGTTCCTTCTTATTGAGATGGGTATGAAGGGTAAAACTGACAGATGATGATATTTTCAGTTAAATTCAGTTAAATTCTTTTTTTT
>NW_009950680.1:0-1291 GCF_000696875.1 Nestor notabilis
CTGCACATCTGCTGGTGCTGAGGTCAGGTGCATGGAGCCCACCACCACGTTTTGCTCTTCAGAAGGAGCAGATGTGGAGGCTGACTGGGAGTGCTTTGAAAGCTGCACAGCACAACCACAGGCTTTCACGTGCCTTTGGGAAGCATGCAGTGACATCTCCTGATGTCATCCCATCTACTCAAGGACGTGGGCTGCTGTGGTGCTCGCCTTTCTGTCAAGACCTTGTAATTCAAGATCCTATAATTAACCACACGCTTGGCTGCCGCTGGGGATTTCTGGACGGTGCTTCTGCTAAGCAGTGACAAAAGCACACACACGTCTCTTTCTGGAGGAAGTGTCATCCTGCTGAGTTTCATTGAAACTTGCTCAAATGAAGAAGCAGCGGCTGCTGCACCATGAATTAACATTACGTTTTGTTTGTGTCCGTGTAGGGTGGCTGACAAACTGCCTAGACCAAACCTGGCCTTGCTCAAGCACTTGCTCTTTCTGCTCCACCACATCAGCCAAAACGCAGAGACCAACAGGATGGACCCCAGCAATCTGGCCATCTGCGTGGGCCCAAATATGCTGAGCCCCGAGACAGACAACACGATCCCGCTGGAAGTGCAGAAGGAGATGAATGACAAGGTGTGTTGACTCACCAAGCAGCCACCCCTTTCCAGGCAGCTCAGAGCATCCGTAGGGATCCCGCTGCTGCTGCAAATGCTGAACACAACAGCACCCCTGCATATCGGGGGTGCCTCTCATCTCTGGTGCCTGCAACGTTATGGGCAGGACAGCTCCTCCTCCCTGAGCAAAAGCGGCAGCTGCCCCACAGCTCCCTGCATCATAGCACAGCTCCTGAATTCTTTGCATGCAGAGGGCAAGGGGCACTGGTGGGCACTGACACCCGCAGGGCCTCTGGACAGCGAGGCCAAAGCTGTGACTGATGGCATTTTGTCTGTATCGGGGCAGATCAATTTGTTGGCAGCATCAGGCCTTGTCTTCCTGACTCTGACTTTAAGCTAGGATTTTGGCAGAAGTCACACTACTCTGGGCTGCCCTTCATACAAAGACAGCAGGCAGGGGCAGGAAAGACTGTTCAATGTATTTTCAGCCCATTTAACTGAAATAAACTATTTTCTGTGCACAGGTGACAGCGTTGGTGGAGTTCCTCATAAACAACTGTTCAGAAATATTTGGGGAGGACATTGCCTTGCCTGTCTGCACCTCAGTTGAGTCACTGGAGCACACAGACAGCTCCACAGGTATGAGAATAGATGGGGGATGTCACAAACTGGGGCTGCTGGGC
>NW_009950681.1:0-1311 GCF_000696875.1 Nestor notabilis
CAAAACCCAAACCAAACACCCCCCAAAACAAAAACCAAACAAATCAAAACCAAAAAGCCACATTCAAAACCAAACACTACCACATACCTGGTAAGTATTGTCAAAACTGTCATACATAAACCTGGTGATCAGAGAGGTCTTCCCAACTACAAAAGAAGAGAAAAATTACTTTCAAACAGCAGTGGGGAAAAAAAAAAAAACAACAAACCAAAACAAAACAACAAACCACCACTGCTTTGGGATGAATGAATCAGAACAAAGCTGCCAATCTAAGGCCATTTCCCAGCCACCCCCTCCTGCGAAATAACCACCTAAGAAATTCATTCACAAAATGACAGAACTATGTTAAACCAAATCAATCTCAGTGGGTCAAAAATAAATCATGACAATCACTTGGTCCTCACATTAGGTATGTTGTTATGCATCTGACAAAGAACTATTGGTTTGCTTTAAGCAAGCAATAATCTGCTTTATTACTCGTATTTTGCTACTTATGTAAGCACCAGGTCTAGGACTTACAGGCATAAACATCAAACCCATACACAGTCATGTCCTGGACACTGTTTAACTGCCTCTGGCTGGATGGAAAAGCAACACTCAAGACATTGAGATTTTAGATACAAAGTAAATTTTAGTGGGTTGATTAAAAACTTTATATTTACATTGCCAAATATTACCAAAAGACAAAGTGCAAACTGACAAGAAACAGGAACTAAAGATAAGAGCTCCGATTCTCTCTCAGGAAGCCCAGAAAAATTCAAAGGACATGGATGGAAGAGGGTAAATCATCTAGAAAGGTTGTGAAATTGTGACCACTAGGGGAGGTTAAAAACAGGTCAGTCAAATGTCTATCAGCATACCCCTGATCCCACCTTAGTAAAGCAGGGGAATTAAGGCAACTTCTGGAAATTCCTCCAAGACCTACAGTTCTGGGACCGACAAGGGGGGAAGGAGTAAGAGATCTAAAGAAAACACTACAGCAAAGAATACCACAATTTCAAGAAAATGATACAACTCATCCATATATTATGAAAGCAGGGGTACAAAAGAGTCAACTTCAGGTAAAGCAAAAAAACAGATGAAGCCCTAGGCAGCAGCCACACTGCACAACCAGCTCTGCTTTGCCATTTATTCTCCCTGCAGTATTTGCCACGCACCCGGCGTGGACACGGCCAGAGACACAACACCCGGGGCGGAGCAGCAGCAGCCCAAGAGCCCCCCCACGACTCCTCCCGGCTCTGCCAAGCCCAGCTGCGGGCGCACTGCGGGCCGGCCCCGGTAGAAGACCCAGCCCCGGCCAGCGGGAAGCCA
>NW_009950682.1:0-1319 GCF_000696875.1 Nestor notabilis
ATTATTATTATTACTACTACTACTATTAGTATCATTTTAAACCCCAAAGTTTCTTATAGTTTTTAACAGGCAATTTTGGCATGCCTGTCCTTCAGACTATGACCAGTCTCAAGAGCAATAGCTATAAAACATGGCTAGAAAAATATTGACGATGTTTGTTTAGTTGTGTGCTTTGTTAAGTATCCAGCATTTGGCAGCAGTTGAACAAAGAAATTATTTCTCCCTTGTGTTTAACTTCCTCCAGCAGCTGGGCAGCCTGTCTTTGTTCAGGAAGGTATCCTCAAGCCTGATGAAATTAAGGCATTCACATCTGAGTCAATGCTCCTGGAACCAGGTGGTTTTGAAGTATCCTAATCTACATTTCACATGTTGCATTTTTAGTAAAATATAGATATGGGTAGACAAAATGTAAAAGCAGCTTTTAATAACTCTCTCAGATCCCAGGCAAACCACATTGTTAACAACAGCTACAACCACCTTCCAGTGTGTCACTCTCTTTCCCCTGCTGCGCACTGTATTAGCTCAAAAGGCCGTATTTTCTCTTGAGACTCGAAATGAGTTGTTAACACGCCAGGTGTATTTGATTCAGTTATCTCACATGTCAGACAGACAACAATATCTGACTCCAAACAGGAGCCACTGCACATGAACAGGGTGAGGAGTTGCTGTGTGGCTGTGGGTGGCACAGGGAGCCCCAGGGACACAGCCCCACTCTAGGAGGCTCACACACCGCTGTTCTCTGTGCCTTCCTTCCCCTTCCATAAGACATGTGAGACTGCATTAAATCGGGACTGCGCTTTGCTATGCTTTCAGTAAAACACTGCCTGGCCATGAATGCAGTATATTACAAGGACAAGATACAGCAATTACTGGGTATTACTGATGACATTTCCATTTGAAGTGTGCTTCGAAGCAGGCTTCCATGCACACTGCCTGCTTGCCTAGAAGAAAGGTGCAGAATCAGAATGAACCTTTCTTCTCAGCAGCTTTATTGTCCCTTCGGACTTCCCAAAATACAAAACCATGCAAGTACCTGATTTCACCTCATTTTCTTTCTTTTTGCTTTATGACAGAACTTTTGGCTCTCCCCATTCCCACAGTGGAATTAATCCCTGAAGGCACAACCTCAGCTGAACCTTATTCAATATTTGTTGGTTGGGGCAGTAACAGCAGAACATGCTGCTCATTAGCGAGGCCACACCTTTCAGTGGGGCGACCCTGCTTTCACATGTATGGAGACATGAAAAATGCCTTCTGCTCCCAGGTACCATGGACTAGACTGTGATGGAGCACCACTTTGTCTAGATTCCTCTTCTCTC
>NW_009950683.1:0-1327 GCF_000696875.1 Nestor notabilis
CAGTGACCCCAGCCCGGGGCTGCGCAGAGGTGAGAGGTGACGCTGGGAGCCAGTGCAGACCTGGCCCTTTTAAAGCCACAGTTAATCAGTCCTTTACTAAATTAAAATATAGGAACCAGAGGGGAAGCAATTTCGTTGTAAAGAATTACCGTGCGCGCCCCCAGAACGAAAGGGTATTGCAGTGAGGACGGAGCGCTCTGCAGCGGGGAGAGCTGTCACCCAGGAGCATTCTGGATAAGATGAACTAAAAAATTATTCGCGCGCTGTATGGACCCGACAGATCTGCGCGCGAGGGGTATCAGACGCCACACGCACACACCAACGATAGAACAAATACAGTAAATAAGGGACCGAGTTGCTGAAAAACTTCAGCCCCGTAAAGGATCCAACGGGGCGGTGGCTGCGGCGAGCGGGCGCTGGGTGGTGGGGCTGCCCACCTGGCTGAGGACCCGGAATTCCTTTGCAACAGGGGAAGGGATTAGAGTGGGGACGGGCGATAAATTTCCCCGACAATTCATTTGTCTTCGATTTCAAGTTAGTCTTTAATCTCTGCAAGAAACAGGAAGCTGGCTGTGGCATAGATGTGTGTGTACGTGTATGCCTGTGCACCATGCGCATACACTACCTACGCATGTGTGTGAGTGTGATGTAAAAGTGCGTTTCAGCCAGGCACATGAACTGACCGAAGGACAGTGGAAAATAGTGACAGTTCCATTTTTCCTCCTTAACTGGGAAATATTCTTTGATTATCTTGGCACCCATTACTTTTTAATAACTCCATAGAATCGGGAGAAGAAGAATAAATGTCTGCTGCAAGTAATCTGCTACAAAGCAATTATTTTACTAGGTTAACGTGCAATTACAAGTGCAACACGGTAACGGCCATGAATGAGGTAAAGGGTGTGGGGGGAAAGAATGCTAGAAGAATGGTATTTGCCAGCACACATACTTCCCTGGGTCGTGGTAACAATATCAAGCCTGGGTGACATCGCTCAGTTACAGCGAGATTACAAAGAAACTTTCCTTTTTGGTGTGTTTCAGGCAGCAAAACACTGGTGTTAGGAGACTGCGAGCCAGTTCCCTGCATGCTGACATAATTAATTCAGGTGAGGAGATCGCAGGTCCGAGGGAGAAGGGAATGACTGATTCTGCCAGAAAGCGCTTCCCTGCGGCAGCTTACGAGCAGCCGCCACCCAAGGCAGGTAAGCTGCTGCCTGGAACTATTTGTAACAGAACAAAAGACGGAGCAAACATCTGACGTCAGGGAGCAGCATCCCCGGCGAGAGGCGGCTGTGTGTGCCTATCGGGCTGCCCGCCCCTGCCTGGC
>NW_009950684.1:0-1231 GCF_000696875.1 Nestor notabilis
ACCAGAGAACATGGAACTAGACTGGATGTGACAGTTGTGTGAAAAGCCTAATGAAGTTACGTTAACTGACAGTATAGTGGAGCTGTCTTTAAAACGTGTGTAACACTGGCATGAAAATGACCACCTGCACACTAACCATTCATTCAGAATCAGGTATGCAGTACTGATGCTCTGATATCCTACAATGCTCTGCCAAATATCAAAATATTAGCTTATTGTCATTGAAAAGCATTGTTTCTTTGTATTTGCTCTAAGGTTTCATTGCTTGTGTTTTGTTAGTCTGGTTATCTGCCTCTGAGAAATGGTTGTTAATTCTGAATGCAGCTGTCATAGCACCACTGTACTTTCCATTACTAAAATGTCCCCTTACTCCCTTTAGTGCGAGATGGATATTTTGTGCCCTCTGGAGGAGAGAAATGTGATAGCCCTAATATGTCAATTATTACAGTCTGTCTTCAGATAGATCAACTCAATCTCAGAACTGCACCTCAAAGTCCTGAGCTTTGAATGGCTCATGTATTTCCAGGTTCTAATGGGTTATTGAAATCTTTGAAACACCTGGAAGTAACAAACATAGGAATAGGAGTTCTATTTTCAGGCATCCAAACCTATGGCCTTTTTCTGTGGGAGAACAATCCTAATTCAGAAATTCCTCAGCTGCAATCTTTGTAAGCCTTCTCTGCTCCTAAGTGGAAGAGATCAGTAAAGATATCACTCATGAAGAAAGGATTGTAGACCCCTATTGTGTCCACTCCAGATAGTTTTTGTAATAGAGAAATAGATACAGAAATCGGAATCAAAACACTTTATTCCAAAATTAGTGCTCTGCATTTGGATTATGTCAATTTCTACCAAGCCAAAAAGCTGAATCTGAGGTTTTGCTTTTTAATGTGGTTTTCATGCAATTATTTCCTAGAGGACAATATGGAAGGAGCTTTCTAATCTCGTCAGAAACATGCTAACATAAACCAATTAAGAAACGGAAATTCTCATTTAAGCAGAAGCACCTGTATAGGAAAGGCATATTTTGTATACAAAGGTTTTGTATAACTTCAGTCATATAAATTATGCCAGTGGGAGCTGATGCTGTAATTCTGGAAGAGAAGGTGTGGTGGGTTGACGTCTGGATGCCAGGTGCCCACCAAGCCACTCTATCACTCCCTCTGCTCAGCTGGACAAGGAGGAGAAAATATAACAAAACACTAGTGGGCTGAGACAAGGATAGGGAGAC
>NW_009950685.1:0-1241 GCF_000696875.1 Nestor notabilis
CATCCACAACTTCTCTTGGCTACTTGTTCCAGTGTCTTACTACCCTCACAGTAAAGTATTTCTCCCTCTTGTCTCATCTGAATCGTACCATCTTTTATTTTAAAAACGTTACCCCTTTTCCTATCACTACACTCCCTGATAAAGAACCTCTTCCTGTCTTTCTTGTAGGCCACCTTTATATATTAAAAGGCCACAATAAAGTATTCCCACAACCTTGACTTTTCCACACTATACAACCACTACTCTCTTCCTTGTTCTAGACTTTTGTTCTGGTATCGAGGACCTGGGATTCCTGAAGGCTGGGTTGACCAGTAAAGATAAAAGTAAATAAGGCACTGAGCACCTTGGCCTCCTCCATACTATTTCTCATCAGTTCTTCTGTCACATTCAGTAGCAGTTCCATGTTTTTCTCAGTCATCCTTTTGCTGTTGATTTACTTGCAGAGCCCTTCCTTCTTACCTTTCTGATCTTCTGCCTGATTCGGTTCCAGGTCAACCATGGTTTTTCTACCCTGCAAGATTGGACATCTCTTGGTCTATACTCTTGGAAAACAAGAGAAGAAAATTAGGAAAAAATGAGAAAGATACCATTGTCCAGAGTCCTAGGGCCATGTCAGAGTAACATAGTTACGGATAAACTCTTCACAGCACCTAGTGCAAACAGTCTGTTGCCTCTGCTGTTCCTGAATCATGTTTGTTTCAGGGGAATAAAAGATCTACAGAATTCCCTATTGCCTGGTGAAGAGTTTGCTCAAGAATGGAAACTTTGCTTCAGCAAAGGAAAATGATAAAATTACTCTCACACACTGTGGATTAATACTTTAACTGTTGTACTGTTAAAACCGAAAGAGAGTTATTGCTTTCTGCTTGTGATTATTACAAAGCACGGTCATGCTTACAAAGAAAGCAACAGTCTAAAGAAACGAAAACTTAGAATGGCTCTATGTCAGAGACACTCCTTTCCAATTTCTCCTACTTATCATACAACTTTCTGCCCCAGATCTTCATCATGTGTGTATCATCTAATTTTCTGATATATAATTAATACAGACATGCAGAACAGATTGGGTTCTCCAAGGAATTTAAGTGTTTTGATGCCTCAAACTTATATAAACTGTCCAGGGAATCTAACTTAACTGGAATGAAGTAGAGGTGTAAATGGTACTTTTTCTGCCACCTTTCTGTAACAATGGAGGATGTGAATGCTTGTTGTTATATCCCACTTTGTTTGGTTTTACATTT
>NW_009950686.1:0-1331 GCF_000696875.1 Nestor notabilis
TGAAAGCATATTCAGAACACAGAATATTTCCACATGTACGTGTCTAAGAAAACAAGTTGTGGTTGGCTATAGCCAACGAAAATACGTTCATATCTGAATAAAGGCTTTCCTTTCAGCAGTGATTCAGCCTCCCCACTGTGAAGACAGAAGGTGCTCCAAGCCTCAGTCCCATCATTCACACTCTTGCCATGCATAACATACCACAGAGAAGACAGCAGTGGTGTTTTACCAAAGAAAGCAAACTCACACTGGACTTCTAAAAGAACAAGACCAAAAAATGCCACTGCAGCTCATGCTGGAGTAGCCACAAGAGGAATGGTGAAGTTTTCCTCCAGATTCACAAGATCACAGGCCCCAGCACTCCACTGCCTGTCACTGGGAAAGTTTTTAAGGTTCTTTAGATTGCTAACAAGAGACCTGCCACAGCAAGCCCAAGGCCAAGCCCTGTCGCATGTGCCTGTGGATGGGTGCCATGGCACTGCATGGGGAAGGCAGGGACCGACGGAGACGCCGCCCGTGGTTGTGCCTTGCTGCAAGTGCCTGCCTGCAACAGGAGGGCAGCGCCCTGTGCCCGGCTGCTCCCTGCAGCCCACGGGAGCGAGCTGTGTAAGAGCACATCGTCCCAGAGCCCACAGAGCAGCTGCTGATCTACCACTGGAACAAAGACCCCTTTGCTGTTTCTCATAACGTCAGCTAATGATTCTCTGCCCACTCCACCATTCTGAGGTTGGTCTGCAAGGTGCTAAACAAGCCGGCTGCAGGCCAGCAGGATGCTTACACATGTGCTTGACTTCACGGATACCAGTAAATCTTGCTGAATGCTGAATGTTATGCTTTCCTGAACTGGAGCCAAAGTGCTCCATTCCTTGCCAGCTCTTCAGGTTAGCACCAAACAAGTCTCTCCTGGAAATGCTAACTAAAGCCCTTCATACGGTATGGAAATGGTTCCAGCAACCATATATGAATTATCTCATTCTCCTACACAGACATGAAAGGGTCAGTTCAGGATATTCTGTTTCAAGCTCCTTCTCTTACTAGGAGTTATCGCCCATGCTTTGTGACTACGATCCAAGCACTGTGTTGCACAGAGGAGACAGACGTCCAAAATGAGCAGCACTGGGGTTCCCTTACCCCTAGTAATAGTGTTAACCTTGCAGCTAGAGTGTCCTGGCTTGAACATTATCCCCACTGTGTTCCTGGCTGGCATCTGCTCTGCTACGTTTTGGTTTTCGGCCCTCCACCAATTCTCTCATCCAACTGGAATAACTTCTCTCATCCAACTGGATTGGGAATGAAGCACCAGGCGTTGGTGGTATAGTGGTTAGCATAGC
>NW_009950687.1:0-1324 GCF_000696875.1 Nestor notabilis
ATAAGTTCTTCAGTGTGAATAATGAAGACTCAGACTATAAAGGATTCATGTTATATCAAGTTTTCACCCTTCATCTGTCCTACACTATTATTACATTCTGTACAAAACACAGAACGAAACAGTAACCACCAGAGGTTATTTATGTGTGAGGTATAACTTTGCTCCTGTTTTTCAGTCACTAAGTGACTGATCCCTCAAGGAGTCCTTAATAGAATGCAGACTGTTTTGTGGGTTTTGTTTTTTGGGTTGCCTTTTCTTTAATTCTTTTCCTTGCTTTCCACTTAAAAAATTTCAATCGGGAGAATCCAGGTGGTAATCAAGCCAGTATGAAATTGTTTTCATGGAATAATTTCAATGAATGTTACATGGTAATTACCACTCTAACATTAGCATTAACAGTAGGGATAATTGACTGAAGTCACTGGCCCTAGTTCAAGACGACCCTGTCTATTTCCTACCTAAACAAACAGAATGTACCTTTTTGGCGTGACATTCATGCACATTTGTAGTAGTGAGCTCTTTAAAAAAAATAAAACAAAACTAAACTAAACTTTTTTTAAGATCTAGTCAGAGATACTATGAATGGTTTAGAAATATTAACCCTCTGCTTACAGAAGCACAATGTTAGCAGAATATTAATTTACTTGGTTTCATACCGTAGTTTAAGTACTTTTGGAGAGACAGATTAACACATCTTAACAAAAATGCTAGTCTGGGCCTTAGTCTGTACCTCCAAAAAGAAAGAAAATTGAAGACACCTTTGCACTGCTCTAGTCCTGCTGCAGAACTAACATCGACATACGAATGTGGGGGTTTTGCAAACTTCAGTAACCTTTCTGGCATATCAGCTGTGACCTACAACTGCAGAAGTTAATTTCCTTTCCCTGACAGCTCTCAGAATGGGATTGCTTTAGCAAATATTTAGATTACTAGGTAGCCCTAATATTTTGCCTTTTGTCAGGTTTCAACCTATAAGCACTTTCCATAAAGCATGAGGACGTGTTTACATCCCTAGGTTTTCATGGAAGTTCTTTCAAATCAGAGACTACTTAAATAAAGGTTTGTGATGATACCTGAGGAGCACAGAAAATGTTCATTAGGTGACTGAGGTCTTTTTTAGTACATTGAATTAGAAGAAAACTTGTGGATTTTCCCTGTGTACATTGCTGGTTCCCACATGGATGAGAAGAAAGGGGTGATAAATGAACCATCATAATGTGACAGACTGATTCTCACAAGTTTCTGCCTGAAAGATCATGCATGCAGATTTTTGGAAATTGACAAACTTCCTTGGAATCATAGAATGGTTATGGTTGGAAGGGAC
>NW_009950688.1:0-1331 GCF_000696875.1 Nestor notabilis
TTGCCGGCTGGGTTTGAACCACGACACTATGACATACTGAAATTGACATCTTGAAAACATGCTATAACACTGCATAAATGAAGCACTGAATTTTGCTTCATTTCCAGCTAAGACTACTCACTGAAGACACAGCTGTCGCAGCTGAAGACTGCACAGTGCAAGCTGTGGCGCAAGGGACTGCTTCATCCCCAGTATTTTTTGCAGCCACAGGATCTGAAGACCTCTGCAACAAAACAATTACACTACATTTTACTGAATATGCTCAGAAACCTAAAAGGTACCTGTTAAGTGGCTCCCCCCCTGCCCCTTTTCTTTTTAATACAGTACAGAACAAGAAAGAAAAGTCTAAATTTAAAGGCAGAAGCCCCTCAGTTAAGGCCTAACCGCCAATACTCCATGCAATGAGGGGAGCTGGGGTGGGGGAACAGGAACGGGAACAGAAACAGAAGGAAATACTTTTATTGAAGGAATAGTAACATCATCCACTCTTAGCAAAACTATCACTGTCAGCATCTTCAGTGAACTAGAAAGACATACTTTGAACATACTGCTGGGCTTCGATGTTTTGGATTGTACTGCAGACTGCGCAGGGCAAGCAAAGTCTTCTGAAAATTCATCAACAAGATCAGATTCACTCAAAGGCTACAAAAAAAGACATATAAGGCAGAGATGACTCACTGCCTGGTTTTAGTTTATCTTTTCAAGAATTGTATTTTAAGTACTTAGAAAGCAGGAAAACTTTTGTAGCCAACATCGAAATAATCTTTCACACTTACGTGCAACAAAACAGCATGAGTTTTGTGACACATAAAGAAAGAAAATAGCTTTTCAGAATGAGTCAGTTGCTTTGTTATCTGAAGTCAGTACATGTAAAGAACATGATGTTCAATACTGTTTACAGGGCTACTGAAAAGGAAAATACAACCTCTTAGCTAGGAAAATAAAAAGACAGTATTTAACAGAACAACTTAAAGAACAACTATTCAATTATATTTGTGTCTCTGATTGATAAAGGTGGAACAGCACAGGAATACTTATTCTCCCACTAACCACTTAATTCTTCTGGCATAAGACTTCATGATTCTGAGTTCATCTTTCGCTATGGTTTTTTACTGGACTTCAGTCAAACCATGAACCAACCTCCTTTAACTCATGCCAAGTTCCTCTTCTGGAGCTTTTCTGCTTTTTGTTTCCATCTCTTTTGTGTTCCCTGCGAAACATGAAGGCTTGTCTCCTAAACATCAGTGCCTGGTTCCCTCAGAACTGTTCTTCCTTTTTTTTTCTATGCCATGCTTGGCAGGTGTCGTGGTTCAAACCCAGCCAGCAACTTG
>NW_009950689.1:0-1254 GCF_000696875.1 Nestor notabilis
TTTTTTTTTCCTTACTTTGTATGTATTTTCACTAAATTTGAATACATTTGATCCATGACAAACTAAGAAAATTCTGCAGAGAAACATTTTGAAATACACCACATTTAAATATTCTCAGGGGCTTTTTTAAATCAAAGTTTTCAGATTTTCATTACATTTATATTCAATTTATTCTGTGTATACTTCCAACTTAAAATTCCTACTATATAAAAAAATACGTGAAGTGCTGGCACTGATGTGCCTTTATAATTTATGAAAAGGAACAGGCATTTTCAGTGTTTCACCTTCTCCTCTAAAGGTGATTCTGCCCTAAAATCACTTATTTACCACCATTCACTTGGAAGAGTCTAAACAACATCTCATACCTAGATATCAAGAATGAAGATGTCCACGGTTCATTGCTGCAATGCAGCTAGCCAATTTATTTATTACCAGCACAACATTCACAACTTGCTCATCACCACTTTGTAGTCTACTTTTATGTACTGAAGAGTGGTTACTTTTCATGTTGAAAACCAAAATTAATTAAATGAATTGATTAATTCTACTTTATATTAATAATACATGCAAAAACCATATGCTAAAACCTGAAACAAAACTTTTTCTTTGGTGACCTGAAGGACCTAATGGTTATTCCTCAACAGCACATCCTTTTCCAGTCCATCTAGTAAAGCAAAATGAGGTAGAACATAACAACATAAACTGTAACCTTACCTGAGTGCTTGCAGAAGATGATTCATGTCAATGTATTACAAATACACAGAAATGGTGCAAACTGAATGAGAAAGGATACATTCGTATGGCTCCTGTCCTTGTTCCAATTGCCAGGATTTTCTGCACTGGGTCAAAAGCTAAGGCAGTGGGTAAGTAAGGAAAACCGTGGCGAACCGTCTGAAACAGAACAAATGAGCAAAGTGATTGAGCTGTAACCACACATAACTTTTACTCTATGTAAAGTTTAGATGATTTTAAGGTCCTTTCCAATCCTAATGTTCTGTGAGTCTACAGAACAGTCATACAGAAAAAAAAAATTCTCCTCTGGAGCTATAGACTGGGAAGGCTGATTGCTGTTCCTGGCAAGATGGTAAAACAAAGACTGATGGAGCACATGGATAAAGACCCTTACAGAAGCCAGTAGAGTTTCTACGATGGGAAATTCTCTCTGACTTGTTTTCTCCAATTCTATGAAGCTGTCAGCATGCATGTAAATAAAAGGAATATGAATTGAATCACAGAATGGTTTGGGTTGGAAAG
>NW_009950690.1:0-1331 GCF_000696875.1 Nestor notabilis
AAGGCACAAGTCCTGAGTACAAGCCAGCACGCCATGCCCAAGTGGCAGACTTTGCATGTTTGAGGTCTGCTTTCGTAGAGCAAGGGATGAATGAGGACTCATTAAAACAAGCAAGCAAAAAGAAAACTGAAAGATCGGTGGTATGGTGTTGGCCCCAGCAGTCAGAATTGTGACTGATCAAGATTACCAGCTCTGTTAGAATAAGTGGGCCTGGTAGGAGAATCGAGGGCTCATCTTGCTGGTGCTTGTATTGTCCCAGTCTGGGAAGAGATGTACTTTAACAGTGTATTGCTGCCCTCTAGTGCTGTGCAGAAGAATCTACCCACAATTACTAGCCACAAACAGATGCTAGGTAAGGGAAGCATGCCTTTTCCAGGAATGAACAGAAAGCAGCAAAACTGTCAGCAAGATCTATAAAGGCAAACGCAAAAGACAGCTCTGAGTGGGTCTAAATTCATAAAGCCATTAATTATTTCCAATCAGCTACATCAGTTTAGAGCACCCCTAGAATCTTGCCCCTTTGTGCTTCCAGTACCAACAGACTATCAACAAATAGATCTTCCACCTTCCCTTTACTGCATCCTGCGGCAAAGGCTGGTAAAGTTGCTGAAGATGAGGTGGCAATGGCCAATCATCCACAACACCCCAAACTGCTCTTGGCACTGAAACTGGCAGATGGTACAGGGACACTCTAACATATTACAGATACTAGAGTATCTTCTGACCTCAACGATAACTTCAGGTCAGCAGCCTGAACATCCCTTATGGTCTCCAAAATACGCTGCACATACCTCTGCATTGCATTGCTGCTCCTCTGCTGTGGGCAAAGAGAGCTCATTAAAATAAACTACGTGCAAAATAATCTCTACTCACATCTGCTTAAAAAACAAAACCAAACCCAAATGAACAAACACTTTAAACACTCTGTTGCTTCTGATTTGACAAGTGATAGCACAGGCCTGTGAGAAGCAGCTCAGAAAATAATCACTTTAGCTGCCTTTCCCCCTGCCCTTCCAAAGCAATTTATTGCATACCCGTTCAATTAAAAACAATTGTTGTGTTAGAAATCACTCCACAAAAATGAAGACTGTACATCTCCAGTCTCTGGGGACATTGGGCAGAAGCAGCAACACTTTCTTCAGTGTCCCCATGTCACTGTATAGGAGAATAAACCTTCCCGGTGTTTGTCAGGCAAAGGCATATTCAGAATTTAATTCTTCAACTGGTAAGGCTCTTCTCTCCTGCCACTGCTGAAGACAATCAGCATCTTACTCAGTTTTTGTCCATTTGTCTGGACAACCACAACATCAGCTTTTACTTTGCAAGGAAAG
>NW_009950691.1:0-1300 GCF_000696875.1 Nestor notabilis
AAAAAAAAAAAAAAGGCTTTTTTTAATTTTTTTGTTAAATACTTCAGGCCTTCCCTAAAGTACTGCTTTGACAAAACACTATTGACCAACAGCTAAATGCATACACTGATGGAGAATGAATTGGCTTTAAATTTATCAGTTTTGATGAAAAACTTCCTATTTTGCTACTTCTGAGCAACTAAGGTATGAAATGAGACTGGATCTTATACTCAGCAGTAAAGTTGCTGACATAATTGCTTTGTGTTCTAGCCCCTTAGTACATTCACACAATACTCACTTCACCGACTTTTTGAAGCACTGTATTGAATTCCTGACAAAATCTCTTTTACCATACACGCTTAGAGGCCTTTCAAATATGATCAAGTGTGGATGGGATGAGTCATCCTTTGCAAATCAGTGATTAACAGGGTGCATGAGTGCAAACAACACAGCCTGCTTACTCTCCATTAACTTTGTCTCAGGACTGACCCAACTAGATCTTAGCAAGTATAAAAAGAGCAGAGACAGAATAGCTAGAGTTGCTACCCTTTGTGTATCCCTTACTGCTCCAGCAAGAGCACAGGCCGAGCTGAAGGACCATGTTCACTTGCTAGCACTGGCAGCAGTTTTACTTATTGATGCATTTAGTTATTATTAAGCTCTGAAAAAACTGTAATCATACAGCAAATAGACCATCCAGCGATCAGGTCTCCAATTCCACAATACCTTTCAAAAGATCATACTACAGAACTACAGTAGGAAACATTCAAATAGTGAATTTCTCTTCCACACCTGCATCTGGGGGAATAACGAGACACAAGAGATCTGGTGAGGATTCATCCTGCTACTTTAGCGAGAGCACAAAATTTGCTGTTTCTTTAGTACACTCCAGCATTTCCTACATAATTACAACATATAAATTCCTAATTGTGGTAACAGAGCAGGTCTGCGATTTAAATATGCTTAAACTTGTATTTTTTCTAACTACTCTTGCCCTGGGAAAGGCAAAACAAGTTTGCCAAATGTGTGTAATATTTTGCGGTAAGACAAAGCATTAAAATGTCAAAAAGAAATCCTCGACATACCTCTTTACATCTGGATGTGTGCGCTACTTGCCCTTGTTTGCATTTTGATGCCCAAGAAGCTCATTGAAGCTCACCACGAGCCCACTTCTCCTCAGACCTTACTCAAATTTAACAGAAGATGTGTTGCTAGTAAGCAGTGTAAATACCTGCGATTTTTTTCCACACTTGCAGAGTAAGGCCTGGCGCTCCAAGTAAGCTGGAAGCACCACGTAGAATAATACCTTATAAGGTAAAAA
>NW_009950692.1:0-1216 GCF_000696875.1 Nestor notabilis
ATTCTATGATTCTATGTAATAGAGAAATATATACCATCAATATGTAATTCAGCCCTCAAGCTATGATGTTTCTGAAAGCAGTTATGGACTTGGTAGTTAAAAATCAGTTGGTGTGAAGTTAAGTCCATAGTGCTTTTAAGCTGTTGAGCTCTTTGCTATTCATGGCAAATATGAAATCACACAAGCAGAGGTTGTGCTTTTTTTCTCTCATGTTCTTTTTGAAAAGTTCTCACCTTTCGTGTCATTTCATGTCTTCATTTATTTCAAAACAGTTTCAGGATCACTTCCAGTGCTAATCCTTTGAGAAAATGATGATGTATTTCTTAAATATATTCATTTAAAATAATTATTTCATTACAGATGTGAGTTCTGTGTGTTTTATTCAGTAATAAGAATACTATATACCAGCAATAATAACACTATATACTATACAATGTACAAATGAGTACTATAAATTGTAATATAGGTTTGGTTAAACAGCAGTGCACATGTACTTATCACATTCATACAGACTGTGTTCTGTTGAAGATATCATAAAATCATTTCCGTGTCAGAAAAAAATCTGATTGATCAGACTTATAACTTTATTTCTGTACAATATTGTAAAGTTATTTTGGATCACTGAAACAAGTTATAAAAATCTTTCAGATCAAACGCAGCTCACTTTAGTAACATGCTATGAAATACCAGTAGTGCCTAAAATGAACAAAGCTTATTCACTTATCAGAGTGAGCCTGTCATGTTAGCTTCTATTTGGAAAGGTACATGTCTTTTTTAATCCTGATGGGAAGAATTTCTGTATCTTTCCTACCAAAAAACTATTTGTAGTTTTGATAATTATACATTTATTGAAAATCTGAATAAAAATACATCTTAAATGATCCATTTTGTATAGACTTGATATTATTCATAAGTGTACTGCAGACTGAAAACATCTGTAAAAAGAACTTCTCAAACTATCACCAAGTTTAATTGGGATCATAAGTTTACAAAGCTGTTCTGATTTTCCTCTGAATTACTGTAGACCATAGATGATGACTCAAAAGCAGTACACACCCTGCAGCTCACTAGTTAAGATTAGATTTTTCTTTTATCTGAAGATTTTTATTCTGTTTTTTGCAGAACCATCACATCACCTGGTCTGTTTTAACTTCAGTTTTACTCTTTCTGCTGGGCCTGAGTGGTAATTTTAGCAAGTAACAGATTAATGTTTTGG
>NW_009950694.1:0-1241 GCF_000696875.1 Nestor notabilis
AAAAAAAAAGTAAAAAAATGGATATTGATAGATGTTGAAATAATAGTGGTCCTTAATAGTAAAAATTGCAAAAGAGTTATATGAACTGAACTGTTCATGTTCAGTTAAAATCAAGATAATTGTCCTTCTGAAATATCAGCTTAATGAAATAAGTTATTGAGCTCAAAGTGGGAATAAGTGGGTAAAATTCTTGTGAAATAGGAGGTCAAACTAGATGATCTAATGGAACTTCTGTCCTATAAACACATGAAACTGTGAAGAGTTAACCAATAAACCATATGGTGATAATTTTTTTCTGTCCAACTCAGTCATTTATCTGCAATAAATTCTCCAAGAACAGAAAGAACACACTCCACTTTTGAAGGCTAAATTCTGTATAGTTAGACAACTGTGTCTTGTTACATGGAATAATGCTGTCTTTATAGTTCTGTTCATGAAAGTCCAAAAAGAAGCTATTAAGTACAGTCTCTCAAAAACAGTTGCCAAAAATTCAAAGGTAACTACATTTATCAACTTTTCAAACCTGCTGCAATTTATTGAGATAAAAGTTACTTGTGTAAAACAAAAAAAGAAATACAGTTAACATACTGACAGTATTGGAATTAATGAGTTAAAGGTAGTGTTCTCCTTTCCAAAACTGTCAGAGTTATAATAGCAATCCAAATAACATTGAATTTTTTTTTAATTAAATATTCTGTTCCTTGATTTGAATCAGAACTAATTCAGGGAAGTCCTGTGGTGTGCTCTGCATAGCTTATTGTCAAGATAATCAGAGTTATTTCTGTAAAACATGTATCAACTCTCCTCAAAACACGTTACTTAAGGGATCTTGATCTTCTGTAAGGAGTTTATGAACTAATGGTCTTTCATATGTATTACCTGTTATTTTACAGCAGGTTGTTTGGGCATAGAATATTTAAAACAGTCATTTTTCAACACACCACCATAAAAATTCAGATCCTTTCTGTGGGTTTAAGGACAAGTCATTCATATTCCCCTCTATAGACAGTATCTTATCTTAGAAGTTTGTAATATCATTACATTATTTCTCAGATTGTGATGATACTCTGTGTTACAAGTAATTACAAGTATTTGTTTAAAACTGCAGAAAATGTTTTTGTTATTCAGCATGCACGTCATAGTGCATTAGAACCCATGGTTCTAATATGTTAGATCTGACTTTCCCATTCCTCCTTTCTGTTTTCTGAACCAAAACACTAAGAGGAAAAGACAAAAAAAAA
>NW_009950695.1:0-1235 GCF_000696875.1 Nestor notabilis
TCTCTGTTCCAGCACCTATCTGGCATGCCTCCTCCCTGGTATCTGCAGGAGTGTTTCTCACATTTTTTTCTTCACTCCTCACTACCTGTGTGCCACTTTCTGCCCTTTCTTAAACATGTTTTCCCTGAAGCACCACCACCTCGGCAGCAGGGCTTAGCCATGCCCTACAGCGAGTCTGTGGTCCCCAGCTGTGTCTGGCACGGGGCACACCTGGCCTCTCCTCACAGAGGCCGCCCTGCAATACCCATCCCACACCTTCCACTACCAAACCCTGTTGTTAATAATTTAAATTCATATGGGCTTCTCATAAAGTAGCTTAAAAGATGAACAATTCAGGAAAACACTTATTAAACTTTACCATGTACCTCTGTCAAAACATCTGTTTGCATGTAAAGCACAGCATACTTCCATGTTACTGAAATGTTAACCCAAGGCACCCAAAAGACTTCAAACATTAATGTTTTGGGGTTTTATTTATTATTATTTCTGTAAAACTACCCTTCTTCAAGAGCTATATGACCTTTTTTTTATATCAACTATTTTTGCTTGTGTTTAATTTCTCATCAACACCTACAAATGAATGAAATGTTACTTAATGCATTTAATGATGGGAAAACTTTAAATGGATTTGGAGTTTCAGTTCAATAACCCTGCCAAACCAAGGATGCCTATGAAAATCATTGAAACCTACTGAGCCTAAGTGCCCTGTGACAACAGAATAACAACTGAAAGTTACTATTTTAACATGAACACATTGTAAAGCCCTTTATAGGCCAAGACAAAAACAAGGCCATAAAGTAATTCTCCTTGATCACCTCATGGATTATGATAGCTGCCCAAGAAGATATTTTCACTTTATAGAAATTTTATGGGGTTTTATAGTGCTAGGTGTTCAAGCACTCCTTTGTTATACAGTTTGCACCCCACACAATTAGACAGCATTATAAAAGTTATCCCATGAAATAACATAGAGGTAAAGTTCTTTTATGCCCCTGGATAAGTAGCTCCTAGCACAGAATAAAGATTATTAGCCTCTCCCAGACAGGTATCCAAGGTACCCCCTGTATCATCAGACAATCGCAAACCCTGACACCAATGGAAAAATCTGGAACAAGACAGACTTACCCTCAATCGTAGTAGCCAATGAAAAGAGGCAATGGGCACAAACCTAAATACAGTAAAATCGACTGAAAATCTTTTTTCCTTATTTTTCAGTCAATTTTATTGGAACAGGT
>NW_009950696.1:0-1335 GCF_000696875.1 Nestor notabilis
AAGAATTGCATTTGCTAGAGAGCCCAGAGCTCTGGATTGAAAACCTTGATCTCAGCCCTCATTAAAAGCTATAGACATTTTTGTTTTACTAAGGTACATTTTCCTTCACCTCATTTCAAGGATCCTGACCTAAACACATATAAAAGCCCATAAGAAACAAGAGCATGAAATGACATAAGAATATCTTAATTTGACTTATTCTTCTGACTTGTGTGAGATGACTTGCTCTCTGACTCACCAAATCCTATGTGAAAAATCAAGTTGTGAATACTTCTGAAATCTAACAGACTAAGTGAAAACACTTTGCTTCTTAAAAAAATTATAGCATGACTATATTATATGCTATATATAGCATAATTATATTAATTATAGCTACAAAATGAAGAGTTACAGTAACATTGTCTTTTTATAGGTCATTCTAAATGTACTAGTATGAATGCTGAACAGCTTTTGTTGTCATAGATAAAATACATCCACTTAGAGGTATAAGCCATTTTACAGTAAATGCATAGAAAAGATGGTAATTCTGACACTAAGAAGTAACCCAAATTGTTCAACCGAGGGCTTTAAAATAAAAGAATGAAACGTAAAGTCAGAATTGCCACAAACTGTGAAGCTAATAGCTGTCAGTTTGATATGTGAGGAAACTAACCATCATTTGAGTAGGCTGTGATGACAGTGGCAATCCTTTACCACCAGCAGGCTGAAGCGACTGCTGCCGTGCGAACCCAGGAGGAGGAGCTGGTGGAGGGCCTCAGGACCGAGTTCCATCAAACTGCCTGCAAAATACAGAGCTTGCAAGCAGAAACAGAATCCTTGAGGACCTTGGTAAGTCATGTTGGGTATACTGTGTGCAAATTCAACATGCATTCTGAGGAAAACATTCCCATCTTGGGATACTGACTTAAGAATAAATCCTGTTTTCCAGTGGATGCTGTTTCCAGAGATGCCAGGCATTTCTGGGTTCTTCTTGATTGACATGGTGCACTAAGTGTACCACATTTGACAACCAAACCCCAAATGTCAATCTTCAATGTTTCATACTCAATAATAGTTGCTGGGTGGGTAGTACTTGACAATGTGAAGAATACCTGCACCTTGTAACCAAAGTAGTTCAACCTTTGTAATGGTAATAGACATTTTGCAAAGTATCTAAAGAAAGGAATTCTTAAAATATTCCATCTCCACTTAAGCATATTCAATAGAGATACTGGCCAAACCTGAACAAAAATCCCTCTAAGGCATATTAGACCTACTTGGAGGAATCTAATGGGTCAGAGCTCCAGAAGGTACGGGGATCCAATAGAGCTGGTTAATATTCAAGCATCACTTCCT
>NW_009950697.1:0-1310 GCF_000696875.1 Nestor notabilis
GACTTGCTCCAACAGCTCCATGTCCTTCTTCGGTATTCAGCAAATGGGTTTAACTTTCCAGTCTTCCCTCCCCCATCCACGTTTCATCTCTTCAGGTCACTGCAGTTCTGTGCCCCTTCTTTGATCATTTTCCCTCTTTTTTGTGGGTTGGGTTTTTTTTTCCCTCATTATTTTGTACTGATTCGAGGCTTCCCTCACGAACTGTCACCAGCTTTGTACTCCTTCACACATCGCCCATCCTCTGAAAACAGCTCACAGTGTTTAATCACCGCTTTTGTGCTCACGATTGTCTCACACTCTCCTCATGCTGAGCCTGGCTTGCTTTTAATTTACAAGTCCTACATAATAAACTTATCTGAAGTAAAAGAGAGTATAAATGTGTAAAAATGGCTCACAAGACTCATTGTTTCCTCATAATTGTGTGGTTTTCTGCATCTCTGTTTCCAAGGGTCACATTTTCTCTTCCTTGGTTTTATGGCTTTCAAAATACCCTCTTTATGCTGTTTGCTGCTCTGAGGAAACTCTGGCAGTCATGTCCAGTCCGAGGCATTGCCAAGCTAAATTTCAAACACAATTAGCTCTTTAGACATCACTGGACTCATAATGTCTGCTCAAAACCAATATAGCAAAGGATCTGTTACTGTCTATTACAGAAAACACTGTTAGATATGTGCAGTTAAGTCTCCGTCAATACCATTGTTTTTGTGATGATAAAGTAGCATATGATAAATTATATGTGAACCTGGCCATATTGGAAAGGAGTAGCTGAGGCAAGAGAGCAATCCTTGTTGCTGTTGGCAAATAATATAAAACTATGTGAGGTGGGTGCCATCATAAAACTGCATCAGATCTCTGCTCTTCTGAACTTTCTACATCAAATTCTCCAGAGATCCAGACCCTTCCTTCTGAAGTCTCCACCCAAAATACATTCAGAGGAAAAACTGTAATATACTAAAAGGAATGTGTGGTTACATTAGGAATAACCATATTGTAACTAAATGAACTTCTACTGTTCTGAATAATAAGGTCCCAAACATCCAACAATGGCTGGGGTTTGGAGACACTCGTTTTCCACTAAGATTGTGATTATGTTGCGTGGCAGTGTCTTTGCACTGATTTAACTAGTTGTAAGTCAGATCATGGACTTTGGCCTTTCCTTAGTGCAAGTATCTTAATTATCAATTGCATTAATAATATACTTATATTATTAATTATATTCAGCCTGAAGAAGAGAAGCTGGAGATCACATAGCAGCCTTCCAATACCTAATGGAGGCCCGCAAGAAATCTGGAGAGGAACATTTACAAGAG
>NW_009950698.1:0-1338 GCF_000696875.1 Nestor notabilis
ACGCACACACACACACACACACGCACACACATACATCTACACGCACACGGGTGCACACATGCACACGGCCCTCGCGCACTGCCGCGATTTCCAGGAGCCGTTCCCGGACGGGCAGCCCCTCATCTACCGCTGCCCCCGGCCCCCGACATCAAACACAGAACACATGTCCCGACGGGCGGGGCCGGGGGCTGCTGGAGAGGACAGCTCCTTCCCTTCCTTCTTTTTATTTCATCACCACCACCAGCAGCCTTTTTGGCCATGTTCTTCTTGGGATTTGGGGAAGTGAGAAAGATCCGAAAGGATCTTAAAGTCCACGCTATCAGGCAACTCTCAGGTTCTGGCTAAGTAAAGCTTTGCCCCCGTCTCGCGAAAAGGTATGCGTGGATGTGGGCTGGAGTGTGCCCCGCCGATCGTGTGCTCTGCCGTGCTCCAGCCACCCCCAGGCAGCACATTCCGGGTTCGGGTCCCGAGATGTAAACACATGCACAATCACAGAGGCACACACGGAGCATTTTTTTAATAGCAGTTTCATAGAGAGGTAGTATGATCGTATATAGCTAAAAAGGTAATTAATTTGATTTATTATACTTGAAAAATCCTGTCTGCAGTACGGGCGTCATCTGGAAACTTCATGCTATTTTATACTATCGTTCTAAAGCCGAAATAAATGTTACGAATTGATGACAGCTTCCAGCTGCATGATAAAAATAGCCCCTTCTCTTCACAGGATCGTGTTTCTTGTTATCGAAGATGAACCAAATCTGACCTATAGACTTTAGCAGCGAAAAAATAATTTGATGAAAAATAAAAAACATTGGCCATTTTTAATAAACAATTCACCTTAAAACGCAGCCTCTTTGCGGTGAAACGGAACCCACCCTGGTACGTTCAGCAAGTTGAACAAATCTCTCCTGTGCCTAGTTCAAAATAGGAATCTCAGCTATTAATCTTTCCGGGCGAATTTGGAAAATACACCCGTCTTGTTACAAACGCGATCCATTGTACGTAGACATTTGCATTAAATAATAGAGGTTATGTGAACCTTCAGAAATATACCTCCATATGAACACATGAACATGTGTCTTTCTAGAAACACTGCTCTGTCTTTACACATAAATATTGATCAAGAGATATATGTGTATTTAGAGATAGGTGTATATTTGTAATAAAGCCAGTAACGGGAACGCTGATTCCGGTAAGCGTGTTTGCATCTGCGGCGGTGACCGTGTGACCTGCGGATTATACCCACGAAACAGACCGTGCCCGTCCCCACCGTGGGATCCCCCGCTCTTGCGGTGGCGGCCCGCGGCCAGGCGCGGAGGATGGGTGCAGTGGAGC
>NW_009950699.1:0-1346 GCF_000696875.1 Nestor notabilis
AAAATCCATCACTATTTCCCCTCAGGTCATCAGTTTTCCCCAAAAAAACCCCATGAGGGTTTTCCCCTCAAAGCAGAATTTTTTCCCTTAGAAGTGTCATTTTTTCCCTCCAAAGCAGCAGGTTTTCCTTGAAGGCATCACTTTTTCCCATAAGTGTCAGTTTTTTCCCGCAAAGTGTGAGGTTTTATTTCCCAGAACGCCAGTCTTTCCTCCCAAAGTGTCTCATTCCACACCAGAGCTGTAGTTTCTGCCTCAAAAGTGCCCTTTTTTCTCCCAGAATGACCTTTTTTCTTCAGGATTGCCTTTTTCCACAGCAAGGGGACTGTTTTCCCTGGAATGTGATTTTCTCCCCTCCCCCTCCCTCCGCCCGACTGCTGGGTCCTGCCCCAAAACGTCTCTTTTCCCCTCAAAAATTCCACTTTTCCCCTCATAGTGACAGATTGCTCCTTGCTTTTTTTCCCCCTCAAAATAACTTCTATTTTACCATAACTGTTCTCCCCCCCCCCAGGTTTTCTCCAAAAATGTGGGTTTGGTGGCTTTTTTGGGGGTAGGGCATCTGGTTTGTTTTTTCCCCACAACAATGTCTATTTTATCCCCTAAAATGCCAGAAGAGCTGTTTTCTCGTCATAACGGCTTTTTTCCCCAAAAAATGCCCTTTTTGCTGGAAAACAAGTCCATGTTTGTCCCCAAACTGACCATTTCACCCCAGAAATAGCTGTTTGATCCCCAAATACAGCTACTTTACCTCTAAAATGACCTTTCTTGTAGAAAAATATCCATGTTTACCTTTAAGATGGTTTTCTATCAGGAACAGCTTTTTTTTTCCCCCCAATATTACAAATTTCTCCTAAAAATTCCTTTTTTTCTGAGGGGGAGGGGGGAAATCCTTGTTTCCCCTCAGAAACAGCTGTTCCCCTAAAATTTCTGGTTTAAGGGGGGGAAAAGAAAAATCCGTGTTTCCCCTTAAATCAGAAATAGCTATTTTTTCCCCAAATAGCTGGTTTTCCCTAAAAAACACCTTTTTATTTTGGTGCAACAGAAGCAACCTTTCCCCCTAAGCTGGCTGCTTTTCCTCAGAAGTAGCTCTGTTTTGCCATTCTTCCTAAAAGTGGACTAAAGCAGGCTTCCCCCCCCCCCAAATTGCTGTATTCTCCTCAGATACTGTCATTTTTTTCTGTAAAAATTCAATTTTTGAGAGGAAAATGTCCCTGTTCATTCCCGAATCGGACGTTTTCCCTCAGAAATAGCTTTATTTTGCCAAAATAAGGCCTATTTTCCTCTCAAAGTGCCGTATTATGGTACTTAATGTCGTTGTTTCTCCCACCCTCCCCCCATCCCGGCTCTTC
>NW_009950700.1:0-1342 GCF_000696875.1 Nestor notabilis
AACAGCATATCTGTTCCCTTAATCTGCTGGAGCTGGGAATTGCAAGTAGGAATGTCTACATCTGTAAGCAATTTGGCTGTGCTTACTGTGCTAGGTTTAGCTTCACAGAACCACCCTTTTCTGTCTGAGGTGGGTTGAAAAGCCTAGAACTCTTAGTTTTCTGATTCTTAAGAGTTCTACTGAACTTGGTGTTCTGAAAGAGCACAAGAAGTCCTCAGATAAGTAGCTCTGCCTTAACTAGGTGGTTTAGTTCATGAATTTCCTATTAATTTCAAAGAAAAATGAAACATTACTTTCAACAGTCTGGATTATTTAAAAATATAAATTACTTACAAAGGTATGTAAGGAGATGCTATTGGAACCACCTAGAAATTGCATAGCATTATTGTGTCTTTGTTTTCCCTAAAGACTTAATTAAGAGTTCAAGTTCTGCCTAAAAATCTTAGGAGTTCTCTGTGATGAAAAGGCTGGTTCTGTTAAGGACATGTGTATCTGCTGTGATTAGGGACTGGAGGCAAAACCCTGACAATAACCATCTCAAGCAGAACGAGAACAGATGAACTGCTCTACTGCAGCTGCAGGGAAGAAGTGAGCCCATGATCAGCATTGAAACAGGGTGAAGTTATGTATTGAAACTAGGTAGAAACTCCTAAATTTGAGATGTGGCAATTTTTTTAAGGACAGGTGAGATTTTCTGTCAGACATGGTCAATGTCCTAAAACCTGAGACTCTTTTTTTCAGTGGTTCATTTAGCAAATCTCATTACATGCATTAAAAGTGGTCCTAAAGTCCTTCTCCACTGATGTTTCCATTTCATCTCCTCATTAAGATACTAGGTCCTTAGATGCTACTATCAATTTAAAAACTGTTCCCAGAAATGGTTGATCCTGTGGTGCAGATCAGAGAGGGACTAAAATTACCGTTCTCTGCAAGAGGGAATGAAATGGGTAGAACTCAGCTGTTACTGCTTTGTTTGGCAGCTCTTCCTGTCTCCTCTGTCTTATGTGTTGTGATTGTATCAGATGTACAGAGAGAATGAGGATACAGATGGATACAGAGGATACAGATGTAGTTCAGGAGAGGACTAACACAAACAGAAAGGAAGCTACTCTGTTTTGGGTCTGGTTTTTTTGAAAGAAAAATTAAAAAAAACAAACCCCAACAAAAAAACACACCCCCCAAACCTGTTTTAATTTAACAGCACAATTGTGAATCCCCTGCAAATTGTGCAAGTACACACTTAGACAGTACAGTAGTCCTGGACAATATTGTTATGGTGAAGAACTATGAATGAAAGTCATAGGCTCTTGAAATATATCCTGCTTCTACATCCTGCTTCAGC
>NW_009950701.1:0-1327 GCF_000696875.1 Nestor notabilis
GACTGCTGTAGCTGAACCCAGGACAGATCATCAAGTCCAAATGTTACCCAAGTAGTCCCTCTTTTCCTCTTCATTGCTACTGTTTGGAGCACCACTGGAAAGGGTGGGAAGCAGCAAGGATGTGCATTAAGCCCGGTCCCCATGGAATGAGAAAGTACAAGCACCTCCAGAAATGCAGCCTGTCCAGCACAGCGCACATGGGCAAGTGACAGAGAGAGGAAGCATCAGGCATGTATTGGAGACTGTGGGTCAAGATCGCTCTGACTTTAGGAACTGCAGAAACACATGAGGGGAGGCTCTGGTGTGGGAACGGCAGCACCCGGTATGCTTAGTGGTACTCAGTGAGCAACAAACTCTCCCCAACCAGGAAAAAGCAATGCAACTGCGTATGATAAACTATTACATGCAGTGCTTTGCATAGGTTAAGATAATAGTCTAAATGGCACATGAGCACAGGAGTAAATACTTGTAGCAGTTCATTCACTAGCCTGGGGACTCACTGCACAAAGCATGGCTGAGCAATAGCTCCACAGGAAAACTTAAAGCCTGGTAAGTCAACCCCTTTCCCCTCAGCCATAGTGCTGATGTGAAAAATGCAGCAGTGCAGCAGAGGTAGAACCGTCTTGATGCATTCTTGTGCAGACGTTAAGAACTGCTGGGATGCTGTAGTGAAACTTCCACCATGTCGGCAGGAAGGACAGGCTGTGTCCTATAAAGCTGGAACAGTTATTTCTCCTCCCTCTCAGGAAGGCATCATGCTTTTTAGAGCAGCCGTAGCCTGAGTTTTCATCCTGTGGGGCAAACATAAAAGAATGTGCATTTGTATCTGTGAGCAGGGGTAGACCTACCAGGGGACAGGTCTGAGGAGACAGAGCATTTGTTCATCCCCACTTATCTCCTGCTGGCACCTCTGCCACTGCATATCCTCTTCTAACCCAGGGTCGAAACAGCACAATATCTTGTGTCACGTAACAGATCTTGTAAAAGAAATTCCCCTTTGCCAGAGAGAAAATCTTTGTAACACTGAGGTTGAGATTGAAATAATATATTTGTGAGAAGTGCAAATCTTTAAATAAGACATTGCCAACTGCAAAATCCCCCTGGAGTAGCACCCCCTTTCCAGAAAATCAAACACATAACCAATCCCTTCCTAATAAAAGTCCAATCACATTGAACCAGACAAGTGAAATACAACCCCCCAAAGGACTGATCAGCTCCAAAACTCTGCCAAAAAGACAGCAATTTGGTTTCAGCGGAACATAGTGAATAGAGTAGATGAAAACCCAAACAAAATGCAGATATGGGAAGTGGGAAAAACACACACACC
>NW_009950702.1:0-1350 GCF_000696875.1 Nestor notabilis
CCCTGTCCCCCTGCCCTATAGTGCCAGCCACAAGGCAGATTTGCCATGGACCACGGACGTTAAGGAGTCAACATCACTGCCTCCATCAGTGCTGGTCTACGTGAGTTCAAACAGGACACACGACTGTTTACTCATAGCAGAGAAAGGGGTCTTCTGTCTGAACAGAGGAGCCTCAACAGCATAAACCTCCCCTCTTTCAGTTGCAAAACGTAAGGCTGGTGTCCCAAGTCCAGTTTAAGTCAAGAGATGGGGCACTGAGGATAGCTGAGACCAACACACTGGAGGTACCGAGGCTTCACGAGTCTCCAGCATTGTTTGGTTGCTCAAAGCAGAGGTGAGATTTTACCACTTCCTTCCTGTGTGGGGCTGATGGACACCAACATGCCCAGCTGAGACAAAACACTCCATCTCAAGCACACCTTTGAATGAGGAGCTTTAGTTCACCCAGCTTCAGGGTTTACTGGGTGAATTAACTGACTTAACTCAGGGTTGTATGTGTATCCTTCAGAGACCCAGTGTCACCTTCCTCCAAAGGCACCTCCTCAACTGGTGAAGGGAGCATCGGCACAGGGATACGTTCCAGCTCACTTGTGGAAGGATGCATCCAAGCCTGGGTGCTGGGGTGGTGAGGTGCCTGCCCACCCCTGCCCAGGCACGAGTGTTTTACCTTGCAAGCTGAGGGTCTTCAACCGGAATTCTGTGCCATAGAGGACAACGAAGCAGTGAGAGTGGTCTGGTCGGAAACATGGATCCTCCTGGTACCGGTCAAAGTCACGCGAGTTCCTTCCGGGACGAATCTCTTTGATTTCACGAATATCCACTAAGAGAGAGGGAAAACAGAAAGGAGCTCAGCGAACAGCTTGAAATTCCCATGAGGATAGAGAAGGAAGAGCACGGATAGTGGTTTCGGTCATCTGAAGAGCTGGATGACCACCCTTTACTGACAGCAGACCCTACAGCACTGGGGTACCAGGCACCGGTGTGTTTCCTGGCTGTGCTGGAAGGGACGGCAGCCCCGGCCCAGGCAGAGCTCCCAGATGTCCAAGGACAGTGGGCAGGTGCTGGGGATGGTGCCTTGTAGAGGGACTCACAGCATGAAGGCAACAAGTGCCCGTCACAGCAGCCTCCCAGGAGTCCTCTCCTGCTGACGGGACACGCTGAGGAGTCACCCAAAGCTCTGTCCCAGCAGCGCAGCACAGCCACTGGTGCCCAGAGAACCTGCCCGCACTGCTCACCCCTGACAAGCCCTTCAGGAGCCCCACCTTGGTCCTGAGCCTCTCACACTGTTTACCCCAGGAGCAGTTGGGTGTCTCACCCGTGGCAACCCCAGGCACCGTGAGCAGAAGGCAG
>NW_009950703.1:0-1335 GCF_000696875.1 Nestor notabilis
CCCCCCTGCCATCTGCCATAGTATCTATTAATATCCAAACCATGCTTATAGTATCTATCAATCTTTCATTAGCATTTCACATTCAACATTAGAAAGTGATAACATCTTTGCTTTATTAATCTTATTCTTTGCCTTCACTGGTGGACTTACTACTGCAATGTAAGTGTAAGCCTTTCTTGTTAAAGTAAGATATGTAAGTTCTCATGTCCCTTTTTTTCTTTGAAAGTAAAGACAATGTTCCTTTGTTCCTACAAGGTAGTGAGGGAAGCCCTCTTGTTTCAACAGAAGTAAAACAGTGACTTTTTTTTTGACAAGCATAAATACCATGTAATTTTTTGTGCACTAGAATCTTTTCAATCTGTCTAACTGCTGCTTCAAACTATACTGTTTTTACATTTCTGCCACTGTAAAAAAAATGTTTCCCAAATGATCTTTGCTGAGACTGCATTTCTTGGCAAAGAAACTTGCACTTGTATAATGGTAGAAGACTTGGTATGAGCAGCATGTATTCATTACAGATTGTGGATAGGAAGGACAAATGTTTCAGAGAAGACAGATGTTGCTAGTCTTGAAGTAGCTTCTATGCAAAGCTGCACAAATTAATATAGTGCTAGTAGAAATGCAATACTAATGTATACAGTAATTCTGATGGAAGGGCAGTTCATCCAGAGCTTACTGCATATGCATCTATCAAGCTGACAGCAGATGCTGAGTAAATTGTACTCAGGAATATTCAATACAAATATAAAACAGATGAAAAGTTTTTTTGAGTTGTTGTGGCTGCACTGAGACAGTAAAACTGCTTTCATTCCATGGTTTAACAATTCAATTACATGTAATTTTCCAGATAAAAGAATTTTGGAGAGGTGTTTTATGTTTTTGCTAGGTGTTTAGAGGTTTTTTCCTGAGACAAGGCCTGTAGAATGAGAAGTTTGCAGCTTTCCTTCCCTGACCCCATCTCCCTCTCATTCTTTTCTGCACATCATCCCACTAGGTCTGTCAACAAAACTGGTGTACCTAGTTAACTTTTATTCCCCAGAGGTAAAGAAAAAAAAAAAAGAGGAGAGATTTTTTCAGATGAGATCACGTTGTCACACTATCTTGAGAACTAGTTATTGCAGAAAGCCAATATTGTGACTGCAGACAAACATGAAGGTTCCCAGAAACACTGCAGTGTGAAAGTACCTGTCTGCCTGTAAACTTAGGCACAGCTAGGAGTCTGACTCTTTTATTCAAGCTGCTAAATTTCAGTGAAAGTGTGTCACTAATGCGCAGCATGGTTATGCTTACCATTATACATGTTGTGTTTCTCATAATGGGGTTCAGGTCACTCTT
>NW_009950704.1:0-1332 GCF_000696875.1 Nestor notabilis
GACAAGGCAAGGGAATTTTAAGGTCCAAGAACGTACTAGAAACTTCATGGGCACATGGTCTGGGAACTTTATATTGCATGCAATGCTGAGTTCTTCATATATATATGTAGTAAGTATAACACACCAGACTTTCCTACATACATGCAGATCAGCCATGCAAGACATATGCATTTGAATTAGTACAAATATTTTAAACACAGTTAATTCACTTCCTGGTGCTGTTTCAAACCAAATCTCACTCGTACCTCATGTATTCTCAAGAAATGTGATAGGCAAAAAGAAGGAAAAAAGAAAGAAAGTTTGGTAAAATACATGGGATTTAAAGCGTAATTTAAGTGAAGAAAACTTGGAGTTGGGGAGGGAGGAGAGGAGATGTTCACATCAGACATGTCTGTTGTATTTTGAATTAATAGATAGTATTCCTGATGCAAGATGAAGGACTGTAATCAAGGTATATTGTTATAGAAGATTTGAGAAGACTACTCCTAACATTTTGGCATAATTTACTTTAAAATTACAAGTCACATTTTCTCAATTAAAGGCACCACTAATATGTAGAATTATTTCTAAGCAGACATCTTTGAAGGTCTATTGGTTAAAAGTATGAAAGGAAGTTTAACTTGGACTTTAATATTATTTACACAAATAGGAATTCAGTTATTGGAGAACATAACATGACTGTGAAGCTTTTGTTTTGTAAATTTTTGTAGTAATAAAATTTTGACATGAGAACATTTCAGATTTTAATACAATTGAGAAACTGATGTATTCTGTTTGCTAGAGGGATACTAAGCTTGCACTTGCGAAGATGAGAAATGGGGAAGAATTTTCTATATACATACTCATAAAATACAATTCAGAAGGCAAATGAGTGTCCTTTTATGAAAACATTTTAGACTAAGACCAAGACCACTGTTTTCTGATAAATTTTGAATCAAAGCAAAACTACAGCAAAGCATAATGGATTAATCATTACAGAATTTGAATTACTCAGATGTAATCTCTGTATGAGTCTCTAGATCTTGGCAGGAAGAGATACTGTTTGAAAACAAGACTGCTAATGTTGACAGGAAACAGGAAGAAAGTGTAGGACAGTAAAGGAGAGATTGATATCAGACATGTTACAGAGGAGTACTCACAATGTCTCCTGTGAACACATGGTTTGCACATTCTGTAATATTTTGAAGATGATTTAGCCTACGTAATATATATATTCTTGAGATTCAAGGCATATTTTTATGTATTTCTAGTTCTTTAACACTGAAACTGATAATAACAATCATATGCTAAAAATAGTAATAATAAATAATAGTGAAAGTAATAAAGATGTTT
>NW_009950705.1:0-1300 GCF_000696875.1 Nestor notabilis
TTTTTTTTTTCCGTTCTGATAATTTAAGATACTAATGATATAGGTAGAAGCTATTTTAAGAATGGAATATATGCATTTCCACCTATGCTTTTCCAAAACTACTTTTTTTACTGCCCCTGCAAGCCTTTACAGTGCTCTGCACAAGCTATAAATGTAATTAATTGATTGTGGACTGTATTGAACTACTCCAGCAGGAGACATCACATGTGCAGCTGTCAGCTGTGAAACTCAGTTCTGTCCCTCAGAGCTTTATCTTCCACATTTACATTATGCTGCACCTGGAAGACATTTTTCACCATTACCAGACACATATAAACAGTAGCTTGAAAGCATAAATGAACATACAGAGGGGCTACTCATTAAGACTCAAGCATCCATTAGCAACAGTCCTCAGCACCAGACAGCACTAGACATACAGCAGAGGATGGCTTTCTCTTCCATTTTATTAATTCTGTGGAAGTCTGCAAGTCTCCTACCTAAAATCAGTTAAGCCTCAAATTTTCACTTCTGTAACTCATTCAATTACAGCCAAATGTTACCTATGTGATGTCTGAACCTATTCCACATGAGAAAGCGATGATCATTTAATATATCACACAAAAACAGTTTGTCTGCATTCCACCCAATATCATTTGCACATGTAAGTCAGCACCGAGAAATGACAAAGTTTTGTTGAGCAGCTGAAAACGTATGGCAGTAACTCAGTCAGATTCTGCCTGCTGTCAGAAACAGATGACAACGAATGAATGGGTGACAACAGATGACATTATTTTTCTTTTCTTGCATAAGCTTCAAGCTTAAAATCACAAGATTTGGTTAGTCTGGGACTTCTAATAGTCTGCTTAAACCTTCTTTAAATAAGTGCTCAAGAGACAAGGAGTAACAAACTCTTTGTGGGTTTGGTTGCCTAATAACAGGGCACAAAAACTGGGGATAAATAAGCAAGAAAAAAAGTCTTAAGTAATTATTTTTAAAAATCTAAGAAAAGAGTAGAACTCTGCATTGGAACTTCATTCTATCCTGTTTAGTTAATGCATTTTAGCACTCATTTATAGCCCTATCTCCTCAATCATCACTAATATTTAAACTAATACAATTCATTAAACTATGGATAAAAGCTGAGGAATGTTCAATATTTGGTCTAGAAGACTGGTTCAAATATTTTTAATACAGACATTTTTTTTTGTCCCCTGACATAACCTACCTTGAATTTGAAAACTACTTTTTTTGTCAGTTTTGTTCCAAATTTGCAGTGACTTCCTCTTTTAATTTCATCATTGTAATTATTCTTATTCTGGAA
>NW_009950706.1:0-1341 GCF_000696875.1 Nestor notabilis
CTGAAAAGAAGATTGCGTAAAAGGAGCTTCCTCCTGAACAGAGGAGTGTTAGTAGGGGTCAGGGCTACCGGTCCAAGCAGGAATCAATCACAAGGCATGGGAGAAGGAATTAATTTGAGATGGGGTATTCTGAGACTATTATGCACTTTCAATCAAAAGGAAAGGATTCACTAGACCTAAGCAAAGGTAGCTTGCAATAAAGAGATGCAAAATGAAAAGACCATATTAAAGTGAGATGGGAAGAGACAGATGAATCAACAGAGACCAAGGTAGCTATGGGAAGCTATCTGTGGTGTGAAGGAATAGGATGTGGGAGAAGATCAGTTGAAGATCACAATAAGCAGAGAAGTGTGAAGGCTTGTAAGAGATACTCGTCCTGCAAAGACAGAAAGCTAGTAAGTAAACACTATCCACAAGAGAGTTTGGGAGATTCTTTGCTTCTATAGTCTTGATTATATGACAACTTCTTTGCAGATGTCTAAAGCAAAAAACCTAGTAATTCCTCTACTGTCCAATATTTGTACTGAAACACCAACATACACTTTAGAGCTACCTTTGCTTTTTCTTGTTCTTCTCTTTTTTTCCCTTCTTTAGCACCTTGGACAAACAACAAATGGCTCAAAAGTGATGAGCTGGGAATGGTATTTAACCAAAGAGTCATTTAACATTGGTACACTGAACAATGCTCCTTGAAACAAGGAGCCCAATTATTTTCCTCCTTTGAATAAGTCACGGCAGATAAAGATGAAAGGCCTACTACATTTTCAGGAAATTTATCACTACTTACTTAGTGCACAACTTAAGACATTGAAAATGGCTAGAGTCAGGAAATTTTCAAGCCTCTGCTCTCAAAAGCAGAGACACTTAAACCTGCGTTTTTACATTTAGGACTAAAATAAAAGTGCACTCCATGGGCTATTGATTTATTCTGGCCAACTGCAACTTTAGAGAACATATCCCATTATAAAATGCTCATGGATGTTCTCCTGGTTCGTGGTTCATTTACAGATGATTATAGCACTGTTATTTCATACACCAGCACTTTGTAATAAGCAAAAGCATTGCCCTGGAGGGCCTTCAGTTTAATCGACATTTCTTCCAGTCACATTCTGTTTGAAGATGGTAAGAAACTGCAGGAACTCCCTTAAGGACAATAGACTTACAAGGGCATCCTATCAATTTCACGAAAGCCCACACATCACTTTGTTCGTGTGAGGCCAGATGATGAGTTCTTCTTCCAGAAAGAGGACTTGCAAGGCTACATTGTGTCTTATCGTTTATCTCTTTCTTTGAAAATTAGTTTTTTACTCTTAAGTGCACTTCTGCACCCTGGTCAGCACA
>NW_009950707.1:0-1354 GCF_000696875.1 Nestor notabilis
TTTTTTTTTTGTTTGGTTGGTTGTTGTTTTTCTTTTTTACTTCAGGGGTGGTTGTGTTCCAGAGCTTTAAAGCAATGCCACACGGTACTGCCAAGGCACAGCATGCACCTCAGGATCCAGAAGGCACTGAGTGAGGTGAAAATGATCATGCTGGCTGTGCTCACCTCTACCATAAACAGCTTTCCCCACCAAATTTATTAGACTTTGTGTGTTGGGTTTGTGTGCACAGTATGTTTTAAAAGTGCTGTGGTATGGTGGGCCAGCTGAGGAACCACGGGGAGTTTAATGTCCAGGTTCTTCCTATTCAAGTCAGCATTGGATGCTGTCCCACGTGTCTCTGAACTTTATTGTAAGACATGTAAACGAATCTTGCATGCAGAAATGTGTGTAAATGTAAGATTTGTATATAATAATAATTAAGAAAAAGCAACTGGTGTCTATACAGACATGTATCTAAGTATGTTAGCATTTTGTCAGAATCCCTAAAGTGCCTGTTAAATACTTAACAGAAGGCTTGTTTTGACAAAAGCATATCACCCCAATTGTCAAATCCACTCCAAACAAAACTGGGAGAAGATGAGTGGATAATATTTTCAGTCAGCAGTCAGGCCTTTGAAAACTTCACTGTGGACAGTCAGAGCTAACACTGCGTTTTTGTCTTATCAGTCACAGTTTCATGGATTTCATTATTTTCATGAGTTGCTCTCGTTTGATGCTTGAGACATAATGTTTGACATGTGGAGAAGATGGACGTCACAGGACAGTGTTTGGAAAGAAAACTGCTGAGCTGCTTTCCTCCTGCCATGTGCTGGTATGTGTTAGCCCAAGCTGCAGAGCAGCGAGAGCTGGGCAACAGTGGCGTGAAGGGTCATGGCTCAGGAGTCCAGGTATAACAAGGTTTCTTGGGCTTTTTGGAGTAACATCTGCTGAGAATGAACTAAGTTTCTCCTCCATTTCTCACTGTCCCACAAGGGTGGTATCTTATGGTCTCTTTGTCTCAATTCTTTTTCACTTTGTTTTCTAATCCCTTTGAGACCTGTTCCCCACCCTCTTTCCTTTTTCCAGCACTTAGAGGTAACTGTTGTCTTCATTACTCCAAGGTCTTTGCACTTTCAGCTAGAATTAATGACATTTAGGTCAGACAGCCAAGAGAAAACTGGATTCTTCTAGTTTAGGAATCAACTTTGCAGAAGGACCAGCCCTGAAAATTGTTGAAATAAAAGGATGCTGCATATTCATATCTGTCTGTATATTTTAAAGGCTTTATTTCCATACAGGACTCTGTTCTTGGAGAAAAGAAAAACCACAGGATGCATTTATGATGAAAATAATTTCTAAAGCCATGCCAGATCCT
>NW_009950708.1:0-1351 GCF_000696875.1 Nestor notabilis
AGTGTTAATTAAACAGGGAAAGCTACAGATTAATCTTTCATTTGCACAGGACAGCTGTCTTACCAGAAGCAAAGAAATTGATATATGTAATGAATAATTTTTCTCCATGTGCTTGGCACAGGAGAGAGTAAGTTTTATTTTCAGAGAAGTCTGGAAAGAAAATTTATAGAGGGAATATATTTCTCACCTAAGAAAACTTATTAAAGGAAAATATTTAGCAAGTGATTCTGAAGGTGCCTCAGCTGCAGTGGTGAAATGTAGAACAGGAAATGTTGCAAGGAATTGCACCCTCATCCAGTATTCTGCCTAATTAGCATTAGGCATGTTTGTGCATGTAAATATAAGCTTCCCTAGTGTATACTTTGCTGTTCACACTCAGGGTTAAACTCAGCCATGGGACAGCTACTTATGTGCCAGCTGCATCATTGGTACATTTAATACATCTGAAAACATAATGCAGGAATGTACTGCACTGAATAATAAGTACTGGAGAGGTAGGGGAAATGTAAGTTGTAGTTTTATTAGCATACTTCTGTCTGAGGTGTTCTGATGGTAAAATTTAGTGGTAGCAGTGTAGTCCAGCAGTACTGATGATGACCCACAAGTTAGACTGCTCAAAATACAAATTTAGGATATGTCTGAAGTTAAGACACAAGCCAGAAATGTGATACTGCACAGAAGTGCAAATGAAATTCAACATATTTTAATTTGGCCAGTGTATACTTCACTGAGTTGCTGAAATTTAATTCTGTTGAATTAAATTCAGAAAACCTGAATAACTGTTATGCTGCACAATTAAAATACTCTTATTATATTCTTAAGTGATGTTTCCATATTGAAGCAGCCTTGCTTTTTGTACCTTTCTAGGTCAAACTTTTGAATCCTCTACTTATTAAGACCTTTTTGAGATTTTTATGTTACATTGTCCTTTAAATATAGCACAAGATAGTTTATTATTATTGGTAAGAATCTTAAAATTCTGCAGATTTTACATCTCTCTGTATGTAACCTTGTAATGTTCCAGGTACTACAGATCTTCTGTGAGATGTTGATTAGCAAGGTCAGAACATTAGTTACATTAGAGATTAGAGAGCTAATCACAGGTTTCTAGTTTGCTAGAATTAGAATTCTTCCTGATACACCGAATTATGTGATGCTAAGTGTTTGGTTTAGCTTCTTGGAACCCGTTTCTTGCTGTGTAAAATGTGAAAATAATATCTCACTGAGGTATTCTGAGACTTAATAGGATAATACTTTTTATGCTTTTAAGACATTTGAGTGGAAAATAATATATTGGAACAAATTCTTAAAAAAATAAACCCCCAAAACAACCAACCACCAAAAAAAAAAA
>NW_009950709.1:0-1352 GCF_000696875.1 Nestor notabilis
ACCCAAACCATTCTATGATTCTATGATATACTAGATACAGTAAAAATAGATTATTTTTATCTTCAGAAAGGCCAAAATATAGAACAGGAGACTGCAGAAGTAAACATGACAGTGAAATACGTAGTTAATAAGATAGACATGTACAACCTTTAGGTTGCAGGTTTAGTCACTTACATATATAGGACATGTCCTCTAAGAGATCATTTTAGACTTTCACTGTTTTGCATCTTTTTCAATATGAGGTATTAATTGGTTAGAGGATACATCTTTTCAAAGAAAAATCACAGTAAAAAAGATATCTTTCCTTCTTGGAAATTGAAATGGTTTCAGCACAAAGACAAATTGTTAGTTAGTATTTAGTAGTTCCTACCTTATTCAAATACCGCCACTCTGCCTTCCCAACTGAAAGGGGCTGCATAATACACAGGAGTCTTAAAAACCCTCAATACATAGGTTTAAAAAGTCTTCAGATGAAACAAGAGGAATAAGAAATAGGTAAAGTGGTAAATGCCCTTAGAAGAATATAGGGCTGGACAAAGGTGTGCAGTAAAAAAAAAAGAAAAAGAAATAGAATAATAAAAGGAAAGTTAGTCTTGGAAGGGAGACCTTAAAGATGGTGCTAATGAAGACAGAAAGCTTTGGAGGTCATATGGGGTAAAGAGAAATGCATGATCCTTATAACAGAGAGAATTTTACATCTAGCTAATACAATTTGCAGTCTTTTTAAGGACCTGCATAATAATTTGCTGGTGAGAGTGAAACATTTCTTCTCACTATGTGGTCATTCAAACCATGCTAACATACTGGCACCCTGTGCATGTTATGGGATTGCTTCTTGGTGAATACTGAATAATTACTCTTACCACTGGAGAGATTAATAGCATGAAAATTAAGCTTCTCTAAATGCAATCTTGATTATTAGGGCTCTGAGTGTGTTGCCGGGAATCCGTTGCTCAAGTGTTCAAAAAAGTGCACAGTATGTACTGCGTTATCAGTATTTTAAAAGTTAAGAATTTGGTGGGAATTTCAGCATTAAATGTAATCCCATATGAAACACTCTCCGGGAGCTAATCTATTGCCATTTCCTGTTCGTATAACTAGATCAACCATAATGAATTAATGAAAATACATGCAACTCTTGATGCACTAAGCAAAGCATGTACTGTTCATACATCCTTGAAATGCCTACTGGCTTATACAACATATTTTGTTTGCCTACTGCCTAGGATTTTTGAAAGTAGTGTGGTATTTAGCTATGGCACAGAGCTATGTGAAGGAGAATGTGATCTTGCCCTTCTACTCTGCTCTTGTGAGACTCCATTTGGAATACTGTGTGCAGTTCTGGTGTCCTC
>NW_009950710.1:0-1359 GCF_000696875.1 Nestor notabilis
GTGGCTACTAGAACACTTTTTGAAACAAAACCCTTTCATTCTAAATGGCTGAAAAGGAGCATTTTGATGGCTTACAATTATTTATTATAATAAAAAGACACTTTCTTAAAGTAAGAAAAAGCTAGTAAGTAAAGATCAACTTTTACAGAGCATTTCCCAGTGAAACCAGGAGGCAGAGCAGGACAGAGGCAGAGGAAAAGCATTACTTTGTGAATCCTTACTCAGATTTGCCAGGTTTGGCCCAGCTGAGTTCATAAAATTCAAGTTCTCCTTAACTTCTACTCCTTGCAATTTGCCCTGAGCCAGCCCACAGCTTGGTGAGCTCTTGCCCGCACCATGAACTCCAGCCTCAGGCCCAAGGCACTTGATGGGCATCACACCCTTTCACCAGCCCTCACAGCTCCACAAACCCCTATCCTCTGCACATACTTGCTGTGTCTCCTTCCAGCTCAGTTTCACAGCTCTTCTCATGGACCCCAGCACCTTTCTTCACCTTGTGGTAAAATTCCTCTGCTCCAAACTCTACCTTGGCTTGGTCTGAGTAATTTCACAGCCTAATGGCCTCTTTAGTATGTGTATTAACCCAAATCACCTGTGCAGGAGCCACCTAGGGTGAATGATCCTCATTACCTCTGATCTGGGAGATGGATAACACCACCCTGACAGCTCAGGATGGGTATCATTTACACACACACTTTCATGATCAAACAACTGATCACGTCAACCAGTGTTTTTCATTAGTACATCAGTGTGAGCAGGGTGTTTTTAATAGCATCCATTTCTCATGGGTGCCTGTTTGGTTCATCCTACTTAGATTCTCACAACTAAGTGAATTACCAGTTTCAGAGACTGAATGGGGAATGTCTCCCACATGTGTCCATTTTTTCCTCAGTTCATCACAGCATGGGCAGGGATTCTTGAGGCATTTTGTTCTTACCTATAATGTGGTGTTCCAGGGAGTTTTATTTATCCCTGCACACGGATACTGTCCTTGTTGCCATCGAATCTCTTTTAATGGCTCATAAATGTTGTGGCATTTGATCTCTTGCTCTCTATCTCATGTAGCTATAAGGCTCTGAGATATGTTGGAAGGCCTGTGGTATGTGGTGGTATGTACAGCAGACACTGGTAGACAAACAGCCTTGACTGCAGTGGCAGGGAGCTGGCTTTGATTGTTCAGCTGCTCTCTTCCCATGTGAGGTCCCTACGGATCTCTCCTGCCTTCCAATAGAGCTAACCCAACACCTCTTGCTTATTCCAGTGGGTGCTATACTAGTCCAGGCTGAAAGCACCTCTTTCCTTCTGCTTTCCTCCATTCAAGCACGAAGAGCTACATGACCAATGCAGCTCCTTCTCCAG
>NW_009950711.1:0-1338 GCF_000696875.1 Nestor notabilis
GGCACTGGAATGGGTTGCCCAAGGAAGTTGAAGAAGAAAAACAGAACAGACCTGTCTATTTTCAGAGTTTAGTATTCTAAACCACTAATAATTATTACATACTTTACTGTATATACTATCATTAATGGAGAAGCAAGTGAAAATGTACATGCTATTGGACCCCCATTCATCGAAGATTATTAATTAACATGTACAGCTGAATAAGAAGTTCTTTTGTTTAACAGTGCCCACTCTCTTAACCGCTGTATATCAGGTTGTTTGGAATAGTGATGAAAAAACACAGCAGTTTATTAATTAATTTGCAGGGCACTTCTCTAACACAGGGACAGCTCCTAATCCATGAAACAAGCAAATAACATATGAAGCCTGCTTAAAGGTCTCATTCCAAGGCTTAGAATCCCTATCACGAGAAGAGTTTGTCATGACAGCAAATAGGGAAGACCCTACAGTTTTGCAAAAGTGCTGATCCTCTAGATTAATGGTAGGATGCAATGAGAATTTCACCAGCACTGCATGAGGTCAGACACAGCTTTGTCTAACTGATAATCTCCAGGCAGGGCCTTTCTGTGTAACTTCCCAGGGTTTCTGTAGACCAGACTGCAAGTTACTCATGGTCCCTGTGTTTGAAGCCACTATCTCTAATCGTCTGCAGATTTGCTAATCATGCCCTGTGGGTCACCATCCAGGTTGCTGATGAAGATGTTGAAAAATAGGCATTCTGGTATCTGACCTTCAAGAGTGTCAGTCCAGGCAGTTTTCAATCTACTTGTAAGTCCATTCTCACAGGCCATATTTCCTTAGCCTCCAACATTAAGGTGTAGGAAACAGCATCAAAAGTCTCGCTAAAGTCAAGATATGTTATATCCACCTAACACTCCTCATCCACTTAGTAATTTCATCACAGAAAGCAATCATGTTGGTCATGTGTATGATCTGATTTTCTTTTTATCCTTCAAGTAACCAAAATCAGCTTTGGAGAGGACATGCTGCATAAGCTCTCCAGAGATTGAGTAGGGGACATATGGCTCTAGTTCTGGGTCCTGCCACTTACTCAAAGACAGATATTTGCTCACTAGCAGATCTCCACAGTTGTAAAATCCACACAAATACCTTTCTTGAATGCATCCCTCCCATACTCTCTGGTTATGTGGCTGCCTCTGTCCATGTGAGAGGGTGTGCGCTGACAGAATCAATTTGGTGTCAAGTGCAGCCCTTGCAAGAAGCATCAAGCAAGCTTCTCTGTATCAGGGAAAATGATCAAAAGAGAAAGGTTCTCTGCAGAGACCCTACAGCAGCAAGACTTCTAAACTGTGTTGTCCTGGGTTCAGCTACAGCAGT
>NW_009950712.1:0-1358 GCF_000696875.1 Nestor notabilis
AAAAATAACTGCTGTTAGAATGGTGTAAAAAAGTCAGAGCATGTAGGACCGATAATTGGACTGATACTCGTTGGTGTTGTGAATGTCATGTGTATCTTTAAGATCGATCCAAGGCAAAATATGTGGGTTACGTGGGCTAATGTAACTGGTCAAGACTCTTTCTGTTTGTCAATGGCTACCCCTGAAGACCCTTTCCGCACCTGTCTCATAGGCTATCCTGAGTTAATTGATAAAGATTTCAAAGGCTGGATAAATAACAATACAGAAAACCTATGGAAATGCTCCAAAACGGGTCATGGTAATAAGAACGAGTCTTATGTTAACTCCAAGTATCAGTCATTGTTAATCAATAGCTTAAATGTATCAGCTCCGGTTCCACCTCAGGAACTGGAATTAATGGGAGCAATCCAACCATTGAGTTGTAGCAATAATACTTGCCTGAATGGCACAGGATGTGCAGTTTTTGGAGGAAATCTACCCTATTGGACACAAGATAACCATGCCTCCCGATCGGAAATTTTGGTAAATTATCAAAATATTAGCGGCTCCTTTGCTTTTAACGGTTGCAATCAGGTCAACCCTAGTTCACCGGGAACCTGGAACAACGGCACTGCAAAACAGCTGCTGCCAGGATATTTTTTAATCTGTGGGAACAGGGCCTGGCCAAGTATTCCCCTACGTCCAATTGGCGGACCATGTTATCTTGGCAAATTGACGCTATTTACTCCAAGTATACGAGACATAAAGTCCAGATTGAACCATACCCGTAATAGAAGAGCAATTTCCACATTTCAGAGTAATTGTAATGATAGGGTTGATATTCTTGCACCTACCGCTCAAATATTTTTATCTATCTTTGCACCAAGCGCAGCTACAGCAAAAAATGCAGCAAATATTAAAAGACTAGCTTGTTGGGCCGAGAAACAATTTAACCTCACCTCTCTTATGTTAACTGATTTGCTTATGGATGGAAATAGTATTCGCCATGCACTATTACAGAATCGCGCCGCTATCGATTTTTTGCTTTTAGCCCAAGGACATGGATGTGAGGATTTTGAGGGCATGTGTTGTATGAATCTCTCTGATCATTCTGAATCAATACATAGCCGATTAAAACAGTTACAAGATAATCTGAGCCACTTAACCATAGACTCAGACCCCTTTTCTGAATGGCTTAAAACAGTGTTTGGAGGACCTTCACGGTTACTATCACTATTCAAGGAAGGATTGCGATGGTTAGGGATTTTGCTCGTAATGATTATTATTATAAAGGTGATGTTTCAATGTATTACAAAAAGATTAGGTCATGCATTTGTGGTCCAAAAAGAAAAAGGGGGAATTGTTGGAGAATGGATGAG
>NW_009950713.1:0-1339 GCF_000696875.1 Nestor notabilis
CCCAGGTGTAGGACCTTGCACTTGTCCTTGTATTTGATTTTGAAGAGGTAATTCTCCCAAAGTACACACCTCAGGACATGGTGTATACTTTAGAAAAATATAAGCACATCTGAAGACTTACCATCCACCTAAAAGCCAGTATAAACTAGGTGGCTCTCTCTCTGTAATGGTGCTATGCTCTTCATTTCATTGGGAAAAAAAAGAAATCCTTGGTGGTCACATTGTTTTAGTATCTGGTGTGGCTGCCATCTCTAAACACCTGTCTAATAGAAGAAATCGAGCTTCCTTTCCAGAGAGAAAATAGTAACCCTCTTAGCTTAGTGATCAGAGCAATTGGTCATGATGATAAGATACATATAGTTGTATCCTGACTCAGTCTAAGCAGCCCTCAACCTTCCTATCGCACATCGCAGGAGAGTTTCATAACACTAGGCTATAATAACAGTAAGAAAAGAGGTGAGAAACAGGTTCAGAGGTGAGCTGTTATGTTGTCAAACCCACAAGAATGCTGGGGATGGAAGAAGGAAATTTGAATCTAACCTAGGATAATGTAGACCATTGCTCATTAGAATAGGAATGCACATAACGTAAAAACAGCATAGGCTACAAAAATTTAAAATGGCCTGAGAAAAACGTAATAAACAAGCCAAACGAAACCAAATAACATATGTGTCTACCTTTCCAGATGAGTGTCATAACCCCACACAACGTAGTACTCTCCTAATGGTCTGATGATTCACGTATTCTTGGGGTGCATGTTTATCCAGTTGCATTTGAAGGAGTAAAAGAGGGTTCTCAGCCAGATTATTCCATAATGAGGTGTCATGACTGAGACTACCTGCAGCTAGAGTTTACCTTCTGTTAATTTGGGTTACAAGAAATTAACTTATCTCTTACTGTTCAGATCATTTTTAACTCTTATTCTTATTGCTGCTTTTACCAGTTTCAATGTAGCTGTTGGTGCTGTCATCTGGAAAGGACTTAAATCCTGATTTGATTTCCTGTGCTTAGGGTTGCTGTCATCATCTCCACCTGGCAGTCATGAGACATTAAGTGGATGCCTATGTTTTCCCGAATTGCCATTATATTTCCCAGAACATAGGTATGCGTGTGTGGGTAAAATAACTAGCATTCAAAGATGCCTGTGTGCCTACTGGAGTTAGGAGGTTCCAAAAAGCGAGATTACCATTTAGGAGTTAGGGCTTATTTAATTTATCAAATATTTATTTTGTTAAGGTTTAAGTGAACTTTATCCATGAAGATGTTTTAGTCCTTAAAACCTGGACAAAACCACTATCACTTCCACGATGAAGGTGGAAGACCCAGGAAACTATAGACC
>NW_009950714.1:0-1319 GCF_000696875.1 Nestor notabilis
GCTCTGGAGCAAGTCTGATTTTCTGCAAGACCTCTGAGTTGTGAAACAAATTCCAGAGGTGATCAGGTGAAAGTGGATTTGGCCATCTAAAGGAAAACCTGCAGCCCTTTACTTTACAGAAAGCCTTGCTAGAAGAATGCTCTTGCTTGCATCATTCTTCAGTTCAGTTTCACCAAGCAACCAAAAACTCACTCAACCTTATCTCAAGAACATTTTCTTTGTTTGAATAGGACACCATAACTAGGACTCCATAAAGGCCATCCAGGAACCTGCTGCCAATATCCATTGTATGTAGAAGGAGCTCAGATATTCTGACATTGGGGATGTTTGCTGTGATTCTGCTTAAGTGATCTGTGGGCCAGTTTCAATCATGATACTATTGCTGTGTAACCACAGAGCTCTTTTGTGAGACCTCGGTCAGCTCCAGGTGCTTTCCCAAAGAGTGGTGGGATGTCATTTTGGTCCATGGATCATGCAGGGCATCCCGCACCATTATGCTGACCTTAAATCAAAGTGAAGGAAATGCAAGACTAGAAGACCCCTATCTAGCCCTCACGGCATGCTGTGGCAACTCTAATCCAACCTGGGGAAAAGACAAAACAGCCTCTGGAGGCGAACAAGATGTACCTCCAACGCCACAGCTCTGGCCAGCACTCACATGAAAGGAAGTCTCTGGGCTCAGTATTTTTTCAGTGTATTCACCTATGTGTAAATGCATCCTTCCTTATGCCCACATTCCTGCATGTTCACTCCCCTGTAGAGAAGCCTTTTAGAAAACTGAACGTTTTAATAAAATGCCAGCTTGTTGGACAACAAACACAAACTAATGCTGGTTGCAGAATAATTGCATTGACAAAGTGCTTTAGTTGTTCAATGTTAACATCAGTGCAACTGTAGCAATAAAGGGAAAAAAAAAAAACAAACGAAAAAAGAGAAAAAATGAGAGAGAAAACCATGACCTCAAAATAAGTTTTGGAAATGTAAATAAAACAATATTTCTGTGAATTGGGGTAACTAAAGAATGGTGGGAAACAGAAGGACAGCTTTAAGCTCTTCCTGAGGGTGTCTTGCATGTGAGTTGCTCTTTGACTTCAGTCTATTGGTAACGTCACCAAGGAGCACTTGCAGAATTGGGAACTAAATGCATAATTACAAACCCCGTGAAGCAAAAGAAACCATCAATTTCTTCCTCCCTGGCACAGAGACTATTATTTCAAGAACAGTAACAATTAGCACATCCCTTATTTTTTAATTGAAGTTATAACAGTTCAGTGTATAGACTCCTTACATCGCTGTGTGTGCAACGAGAGGCCAGCACA
>NW_009950715.1:0-1316 GCF_000696875.1 Nestor notabilis
CAACACCTTCCCTTCAGGCATGTGCGCACATTCACGAGACCCCCTGAGCATCCTCTGTACGAGGAGGAGGTGTCCCAGATCTCTGATCCCCTCGCCACAAGGCAGATTCTCTCTGTCCTGCCATTATTTTCCTGCTTTAACCCCAGCTGGCCACTGAACACCACAGAGCAGCTCACTCACAACCACCCCACTGCGCAGGGGAGAAAACTGGAGGGCCTAAATAAAGACAATTCTTGAGACGAGAGAAAGACACCTCCGTAAGGGAAGCAAATGCTATGCAGGCAAGCAAAACAAAGTAAGGAATTTGTTGTGGAAATGTCACGGGCAGCCACTTTCGGCCATACCCAGGAAAGCAGGGATCCTTCACGTGAAACCGTTGCAGCCCAGAATGTGGCTAAAGGCCCTTGGCCAAAGCACATTTCTGGCTCCTGCTCACCTTGGTGTTGCCCAGCACCCCCGGGGCCTTTCCTGACAAACAGCTCTTCACAACCCACCGCCATGTTGCTGGCACAGGGTTTAAGACTCGCTCTCGCCCAAACTCCTCTGTGCAGATGCCTGTAGATGCCGCGGTGCTCCTGCGGTTCATCGGGACGTGGCGCAGCTGCTGCTGATCCCAGGTGGAGAAGAGCAGGCACAGGAGCACTGCCAGAGCCTATCCTGGTCTCTGCCCTTTCCCCGGCTGCTGCAAGCTCCACCAAAAGGCTTTCTCCTTCCTGCCTGCATGCTCCACGTCCCAGCACCACCCACCTTCCCCTAACCCGGGCATCTCAGGATCAGCATTTGCCCTCCCACAACTGCCCTTCACCCACCCCCAGAATCTCTACAGCTGGGAGAAGGACGGAGAGAGGGAGACAAAGCTTGGATGCAGGAAAACTTTATTGTGCCCAGAGAGGTAGGAGAGGGTGTCACAGAAGTGCTGAGCAAATCCCAGGGAGACTGGCTACCACGTCTTTGGGGAAGGCAGATTCATCTTCTCCAGAGCATCGCTTCTGGCTCCACATGCCCACTTGGTTCGCCGTTCCAAATCCCCAGGATTTAGCTCACCAGACCCGCAGGGCCTTTTTGGTGCAGATCCTGCCTCCTGTGACAAACGAGAGGGAACGAAAGGAGAGCAGAGGGCAGGAGAAGAAAGCAGGGACGAGCTGAGGATGTGCAACATAGCCAGCTACCCAGGCTTTGGCAGGGGATGGGGATGCTCAGCACTCCTCAGCTCCTTGTGCCCGTGATCTCACTCCCGCTGGGGTGATGGTGGCTTTGGCCTGGCACTAGTAGGACCTACGGGCGTCCCACAGCCTCTGGCTGCAGCGGGGCAGAGC
>NW_009950716.1:0-1355 GCF_000696875.1 Nestor notabilis
ACCTCAGCAACACAAGAGAAATGATGGCAGCAGTCACATTAAACTTCCCAATCAGCTACATGCTGGTTTCACATTGTTCTGCTGTAAGCCTGACAGTAGCTTTTCGCTCACAGATGCCATCTCAAAACAATTAAATATCAAGGAATGTCATACCTGTCTGACTCACAACAGCAATGGCATAAATACTGGGGCACCTTCAGAGCTGGAGGTCTGTTTATGACCTTTCTTTTGGATCCATTAGCAATACTGCTGTGCAATTGCATGTTAATTGTTATGAATGGCCAGTACACCTGCTCACTTCCCTGCTCAACTCTGAGCACAACCAGCAGTTGCAAGGCCCATAGTGACCACCTATGTATCAAAAGTAGAAGAGCAACCAAGGCAGAGCAACCAAGCAGAGCAAACAGCAATTGCTCTAGATAAGTATGTTGGCATAATTTTGTGCTGGGAAGAAGCAAGGGTTTCACCTGGTGCCACATCACACAATGATGTTAGATGCAGCATCACTACAGCTGCTATAACTCTGTTATGCATATTCCTGACAATGTGGGCATCTGGGATTCACACTGCCTCCTCTGTAAAACTGATGCTTATGCACAAACAATAAGAGGAGTCAAGCCCCAGAACTGTTGAAGAAAACAAGTGATCAGCCAAGTGTGAGACCTAAAAAAACAGGGAGAGAGGCAGAGAGACGAAGAGAGAATACTGACCAGGGCAGGAATGTTTCTGTCTACAATTTAGTGATCAGGTGTATTAAACACCCATCGAAGATTTGAAATTACTGCAAGCTGTCTGGTTTCAGCAGCTCTGCAGCATCTCTAGGTTAGCCAAGACCTGTATTCTTTGCCACTCTCCTTGGCAGCTGATCTTTGGTCCCGGAGGTACACTTCTGTAGTAATACTATTTTTACAACATGGGAGTCTCCATAGACTGGCACAGCAGGGGAAATGAAACACCATGCAAACTGCAGACAGGGGCAGAAGGGGAGCAATTGTGAAAGGAAGAGCTGATTTTGCTGGCACAGAGCGAAGGAGTGACTACTTGGGAGATGGTATGCTACAGTTACTCCTGGCTGGCTGAGGAGAAACACGAGGTTTTGGCAGGAACCCTAAAAACACTCTGGTACTAAAAGGCAGCAGCAATGTGGCAGGTAAGCCCTCATGCCCTCATAGATACTGCTGATGATCTTGCTCTAGAATCTTTAATGACACCTTCCTGAAACAGGTGCGTGGACGGTGCTTGTCAGTCCCCAGCGTGTACAGAAGCAAACTGTTCAAATGCAGGTTTCCATGGAGAATCTATTACGCTTTCTCCTGATAATCCTCTTTTAGGCAACACTGGCAAGTGGATATTGT
>NW_009950717.1:0-1353 GCF_000696875.1 Nestor notabilis
CCTAGGAAAAGGGAATAGGACTTCTTGGAGGTGTCTGTTTCTACTGACATAGACTACTCTCTACCACAGCCTTTCACTGCAGCCACTTGTGCCTTATTTTATAGTGTCTGAAGCACTAGAATATAAAAGTTCTGCTATTCCTCTTTCCTTATCATACAAAGAAGATATAAATACCGTATTTGATCATGTCAGCCAACATCAACATGCAAGAACTTGCTGTTCTAAATGTGTGGTCTGTTTGCACTGAGAACAAAGCACTGGTTATGTTTATCTGAAGAATAAGAATCATGCTGTATTTTAAAGCAAACTAAAATTATTCTAAGAAACATTCCTGGAATACCAGAGGGTGGGACTTTATACCCAGTATTACCCCTTAGCTTAGCTTCATATACTGTGTAAAACACTATGCTACAGGTCCAAATGCTGCAGTAGGATTGATGGATGGGATCATCTTTGCAGCTAGCATGTGCTTATGTCAGCCTATGATGGTAAAATTATTTCATCCATGTTGCTTGGCTTGCTCAATCTTAGAAAATGTATTAGTATAAAATTACTTTTTATGTACAGAATTCAACTTCGAGCACAAATACGTAGGCATGTTCCGTCCATGCTGGCAGACTAGAATTGTTTTTAGTTAAAACCAGTTTGACCCAGCATATGCAAGGAGTGTGTTACTGAGGTCCTGGGGAAGCTTTACTGACTGCTGTTGTCAATTCAACAGACATTTAGATTTTTCTGGGTCATTTTAAGGTGAATGAAGCATGTCATTTGTCTCTCTTATGCTTACAGAAAAGTCATTTTTCAAAGGGGCTATAAACCTGAGGTTTTTAGTTTCTGTGATTTATCATAGTTATCTTGGCAATGTGAACAGAAGTAAGATTTGTCTTTAATACAATATATTTATGGTTTGAACAGCTGCTTTCTGCAACCTGTGTTTCCTGTTTGGAAACATTTTAAGTGTTTTTATATCTTGGGCTAAAAGTTGGTTGTAATAATGTCAATATGTTGAGACTTGCAATAGGTTCGTTATGCCATTAATTATTAGGACTTCATTGCAATGAAGTAATTTGCAGAATAGAAGTTAATTTTCTCTCATTTTCTCTCCCCTACCCTAAATAATGAATAGGCTGTAAGATAGGCACAAGGAACAAAAACTTCAGTGAAAGTCAATAATTTTGAAATAACTGAAGCTGGAGGCTTCAGGATTAATGTATAGTGTATTTTTGTTTCTAATAGTTGCCTTGTCTATTAAATTGAGTCTTGTTTCTCTTGCTTTGTTTGATTTTTATATGCATTCCAACAGTGAGGTTTTTTTTTCCTTGACAGAAAGAATTGTTCCTTTAAAAAAAAAAA
>NW_009950718.1:0-1363 GCF_000696875.1 Nestor notabilis
TCTTTCTGTCATCTGCCAGCTTTCATACAAAAATTAACTGCTGAAATCATTCAAAATATCATTATTCTTGACCAAGACTTTCCTGTGAAACCCCATTACAGACAGCCTACTGATATTTCCTTATTAACAACCAAATTATTATATCTTTCATCAAGCCAGTTTTTAATGGGGACTTTGTAAATTTTATGAAATTTCAGCTTGCAGTGAGCAGCACTCGATCTGCCACAAGGGCTCTCCTGTAATGTGACATGGAGTTCAATTTGCCTTCTCCATACTGCTCTGAGTAAGACTAGTAGAGCTATTAAGAGCCAGTGAAGAGTCTGCAAATCTGCCTCAGTTGAAATTATTTTAATTGACCCAAATGATTCAATTCAAGAAGTCTGGAACAGGCTGTTCTGTTACCTCAGTTATTATGTATGGTACAGAGTAAAGTACTTCTGTGAATTAGAAGAAAGAATTCATTCTTCTTTTGTTCTTGAACTGAAGTGCTAAGAGTCCATGGAAACAAAAAATGCTGGAGGAAAATACTTTCCTGACATCCATATAATTACTACTGTTCATTTACACTTCACAAAGAGCAAACTGAAAGATGGTCTGAGATTTTTCTACTGTGAATGCTTCTTATTTTACTTTAAAAGTTTTATATCAACCTTGAAAATGCTATGAGTAGGAAGGCGGCTATTTAACACATCCTGAGTTAAGTGCAGAACAGCACTGTAAACTTACAGAAGCTTCTAAGTAAGGGAAGAAAAGGCTTGCACACTTTAAATATTTACACTGAAAGACAACATGAGCCAGGCTAGAGTAAAGTAAGAAGGTGAGGGGACAGCAGATTGCATACTCAACAAAGAGAGAGAGCACCAAGGGGCAGCTGTCCTCAAGGGATAGTTCATCAGCTCATAACATAGCTAAGTACACAGGGAACCACTTTGCTAAGCACAGTCTAGAAAGATCTACTCACATTTTTTGTTTTCCTGGTTTGACACCTTTTCTTCACTACACTAAATGTCTCCTCTTCTGGTTAAATAGGTTTGATGGGTATTGACATCATCTAACACAAGCACATAGCTAAGGACAGGCTTGTCCCAAGAAATAAATACAGTAAATAAAATATTCTTACGCCTGGAATTCAAGAGCAAGAATGAATTTTCCAACAAGCAAAAGGAACTGGAAAGAAGTCTCTCTCAGTAGGCATGTACTACTATCCTTCTAGTAAGAAATGATGCTGCGTAACACCTAGGCTGTGATGAGTTGACACTGGCTGGATGCCACATGGTGATCAAAGTTGCTCTATCACTCCCCTCTTCAACTAGACCGGGGGAAAGAAAATATAACAAAAGGCTGATGGGTCAAGATAAGGACA
>NW_009950719.1:0-1332 GCF_000696875.1 Nestor notabilis
TTTATCCCTCTTCACTGCTGGGTTTCTCAGACATAGGGTAGAAACCTGGCTGATCCATGAACTCTCTTGACTATCCTCATGTTATGAAGAGATCTGCTACTACCACCACAACTCAGTGATAGTAAAAAATCAATTAGTTTGGCTATCTTGAGGAAACAGCAGACAGACAAGTGATGAGGTACTCTTTTTTTCTCCTGTGGTGATAAATTTAAAGGCTAAAGAAGCAGAAAAATAAACAGTAAGAAAGATTCACAAGCCGCATTGTTCATTCTGATAATGTTCAAAAGCTCCAGATCAGTAAGTGCAAAAGCAGAACATCCATCTATTGGCACAACTTGAAAGGAAACTGGATGTGTGCTTGTAGGTGCTGATGGCTGCCAGGAGGCAGGTTCTGATCTTTCAGCCGTCGTACTCAGGACTAAAACTGATGGATAGATTTAGCATCTTTTAAAAGGTGAAATGAATGGGTAAAAAGAAGTCCAAACTCTGTTATACAGCAGTAGCTGGAAACAGGAGAAACACTACTAGAATGAATTTGACCCCACAGGCAGAACCAACCCAAAATGCTGGGAGACCTCTCGGCAAAAAGCTGCCAGTGCTTAATTTGAAGGGTTATTTGCAATAATGGCAGAAGGAAAAGGCAGAGAAGGTGAAAATCCCCAGTGACCATGGCCTTCAGAGGGAGCAGAGAGCCTGGGCTCCTTGAGGCACAGGGCTGGCTGGGCAGGCAGGACTGGAGACTGTGAGCAGGGAAACTGCTGCTGTATTTTCCTGCTGTGCGGGGACTCTGTGAATAGAGAAGATCACACTACAGAAATACCCTCTTCGCTCCTCCAGCACACCAGCAACGCTCGGAATGTGTAGGTTAACACCTATGCTGAAAGGTGGAAATTGGATTTTCTTCCAAAACTCCGGCTGAGACACTAAACTTCATTCCGCACACACTTTATTTCAAAGGTTTGAAAGCATCTAAGGGCAGACTTGTCCGAGCTGCTCTGCTTCATTTTGAACCACTCTGGTACTGCTGGTAGGACATCCTCCAGCTGTGTGCCAGCAACCTGCAGCTATACCATACATATACTAGCATGTCTCATGCTCTTGTTAGGAAAAACGTGAACCAATACAGAGTCTTATTTCCGGTCTTTATGCTGATGTGCAAAAGGTTTCTCTGTAGCTATCTCAGTAGGCAACAAGGGACAGCAATGTGGCTTTTGAATGCAAAAAGGCACCATAGTTCATTATGTAAAAAGGCAGCTCACAGAGAGCAACGTTACATGACATGACCATATTTCAGTGTCCAGAATCAAGCAATGCTTTATAAAATGCAGGTTA
>NW_009950720.1:0-1367 GCF_000696875.1 Nestor notabilis
AGGGCTTTAAATGTTCCCATGTTAACTGCACACCCCATCCTTGAATAGGTCGGAGCTTTTTTTTTTTCTCCCTCCTCTCTTTTTCTTCTATGTTCACTTCATTAACATTCCCACGACTACCAAATCTCGACTCTCTCTCATCCCCCGCCCTCCCCCATCCTCTTTAAATCCGGGGGAGAAAACGACTGCCCGTCACTGAAATGTTTGTAAAGGCTTCCTACCCTGAAAGCAAGAAAAGCGGTCTGGGTCCCCCCTTCCCGAGTCTGTCTCACCAGTACGGCACCTGCCCGAGCAGGGCCTGGGGGGACTGCTCAGACTTCTGCCTTCTAACTGAATTTTACTGCATGGAGAGGATGTTGTTGCAGGTTGCTTTTCTCCATGCTAACTTAACCTTGTTTCATTCGGTCTTCCTTTTATTTTTTTTTTTATTTTTTTTTTTGCCCCTTAATAAAAAGGATTAATGTGGGTTTGCTGTTCAAATATTTCTTTTTCTCATTCCCCTGCCAGCATAGTTTGTTTAAACTGGGGTCTGTCTTTCTAAACTAAGAAGACCTCTTTGCTAGAACATGCAAATGTGCTTTTTTTCCTGCTCTTAGAGGTAATTTAAATGCTTTCTTGCTTTAAAACTTGGGTCTCCAGCACCAGATCTATAGAGCAGACGCTAATTTCTAGTATGTCTCATGATTTCCTAATGCAGAAACGTGGGACAAAGTCCCTCTAGCTTGGTGAAGCGATGCTTATAAATGACTTAAGGGGAATAATGCTGGTTTGTTCAGTTATTTAACCTCAGATGTTCTCATTTCCAGGATGGCACTCAGAAGGCAGACAAGTAAACAGCTTCTTCAAGGGGACTATCTATCCGTGTTTGTTTTGTGTGTCTCAGATCTCCCTTCTTATCTGTCCCCTTGGGGTTCCTTCTGTACTTCCAGATGTTGACGAGTGCGCAGAAGCTACGGATGACTGTCACATCGATGCGATTTGCCAAAACACACCGAAATCCTACAAATGCATTTGCAAGCCAGGCTATAAAGGCGAAGGGAAACAATGTGAAGGTAAGGACAGCTCGGCTCCTCTCCTATCTCTCTTCCCCTCCCTTATTTGTTATTTAAAAGCGTTTGTAAATAGCTGAATTCCTGAAACGATTAATGCAGATTTACAGCTGCTTAACCTCAAATCTCGGTGTTTATTGGCCAAGCATCCCCCTGCTGCTTTTGCTAATTGTCCGGCATCAGACACCGCGTCCGCCAGCCTACTGTTAAAACCAAAAAATAAAGAGAAGTGTGGTAGGACGCGACGTTCCCCACCGAGGAGGCGACCCCCGGATCTGAGCCAGCTTGTCCCGGGCAGCGCTGAGCCCGCTGCCGGCG
>NW_009950721.1:0-1365 GCF_000696875.1 Nestor notabilis
AACCCAAACCATTCTGTGATTCTGTGATACAATTCTATGACTTGAGGTTGTTATTTTTCACATTAGTATGATAGCTGAAGAATCTCTGCCACTACCTTTCTGAAATATGCTGCGTCAGTCTGCAACTGGTTTCATATCTGAGTAAGATGTAAATTCTTAAAAGTGGGGGAAAGATCTATTTTCAAGTCACCTAGAAGGTGAAACATTATCTACACTTATCTACACAAAATTATTACTATCAAATTTGGAAAGGAATTTAATTTTCTTTAAGCATTTCCAAAACACTCGTCATGTGATACCCATGATCCAGGAAAAATGTGGTAAGATATGCTGAAAATAAACAGAACCACATAATTTGTTCGATTTAGGCTTAAAAGTAAGTGATAGTAATCAATCCACATTGGTACATGAGTATTTGTTTTGTATGTGTGTGCTATCAATGGAAGGAAGATGTTTCTACCCACCATTCAGCCTTGTTGTCTAACAAACCGAACAGGTAAAGTATATGCGACACCAAGAACTGAATACTTTCAGGTGTAAATTATAGTGAACTGCAGATGGTAGCTGACTATTTGCACTACAAGGTAAATTAAACCCTCCCAAGCCAAGCTTCTCCCTTGTATGAATTACTTTGTTATGCCATACCAATTCCTCCATTAGAAGCATCAGGCTTCTTGTGTGTGGGTCCTTGATTTACCCCAAAATTACCTTCCATAAAAATAACCCTCAGCACCTTCATCTAGCTGGGTGGGTAAACAGGAACGACAGCCACCATACTTTGTGATGGAGCAAACCCAAACTGAGGAAATCCCTTTCCTCGACAGCAACTTAAAACTTTTTGGAACATAAAGAGGAGCAGGCACAAACACTAACATTACTGTTGCATGTCCATCAGTCGATGGGCAAATGAAAATATTCACATTTCAATTCTTATGTCTGATACCGTAAGGCAGCTCTCAAAAAGCATATCTAATCAGATCTAAATATTAAACTGTTCCCATCATAAAATACAGGAAAATTGATAGCAGTGTATGTTCCCAGCCAGCAGCGTGCAAACACAGGTTTAATTCCCTTGTTTAAACACCGTGCAGCCTTAAAACTCAGTCCTCTTCCCCACGCGAAGTTTCTTAAGTCAGCTCAAGTAAAAGGACTGTGCCCCTTTCAATTCTGCAATGCTACAGAAGCGATTCATTTTTATTATTATTTAACATATAAGTAATCACAACGGCAGCGGTTACACTAACAGCTTAGCTACCAGCTTCCCGGTTGGGTTTCTCCTGCAGCCGGACAGCTAACGCGCTAGGCGAGGCTAAGCGCTTGGCTGGCGAGAGCAGCACGTCCGGTTACCCGCTGGGCAGCCGCCTC
>NW_009950722.1:0-1263 GCF_000696875.1 Nestor notabilis
TGCTATGAGGTCTCCATGCAGCCTTCTCTTAGAAGTTCAAATATGCCATGCAGGAGTTTCCTCTAGCCTAGTAAGGTGTATCTGACCCCCATCATGCATCAGGTCTCAAATTAAACCTTTTCTGGAATATAAACATATACTGTGTAAATCCCCATCACACCCACTTATCTATAGCGCAGAGTAGAACAGCATACACCTCCCCTGAAAAGGCATAAAATAGTCTTCTCTTCACATAGCTTGCTGGAAAAGTCCAAATATCTAGCCAAATTTAAAACATGCTTCAGTCACTTAGGCTACTGACCAAGACATTAAGACAGTAAAAACATAGTAATCACAACACTTTTACAGCAAGTTAGCAGTTTAAGTCTTTCTCACTATAAGATGATTTTAATTTTGTAAAAATACTCCCTCAGTCTTTAGACTGCTCTGCACAAAATTTGTCCTCACAGTTCTTTTGGAAGCTAAACCACTAGACTTTCAGGAATAGATCCAGCAGAATAATACATAAATTGTAAATTTACCTCCAATACAGTTCTGAGTGCTTGCTCAGGTAGGATGACAAATAGGGTCTAGAAACCATTAGAATAGTATTTTGTTCTTCAAAATGTTGCTGAATTTTTCTCTAGTAGTTTTCTAAAAATACAGGAGAAATACATCCAATGTGGAATGGCTGATTCTACTTCTAAGCTGTCACTAAAATGTGAACATCACCATTACCAGCTACCACCTTGGTATTTCATGGAAGACTAACACCTACCTTGATGGAAAGACATTTCTAAGAACTGTAAGAATTCTATAATTTTCAAGCTAAGCAAGGTAGCATCTGCAGTGACAGGGACACTTAAAAATCACATTAAATGGATTATTTTCTGGATCTTGGATTTTTAAGTATGTAAGTTTTTTACCTATGTGTTGTCATTTTGGCTAATTAGATATCTCATTAAACAATAACCTGTGTGTTATAAATCTCAAACTTGGTATTCCATTTTCATAACATTGTCTACATTACTTGCTGAAATCTAAATCAGTACTGGCAAAGTTTGATTTCCAGAACTAGATAATTCACTTTTAGCTATTTAGTCTCAGATTCAACTCCTTTTTTAGTACCTAACTTCTCGCTGAAACCCACAGCACACTTACAATTTATTCCCACTGTTTTCAGTTCAGCTCTTCACACATATGGAAGTTGCAGAACCTTCAGCTGAAAAATGTTGTGTGTTAAATTGTTAGAAATGTAAACTTTTGTCACTTAGTTTTCCCTAC
>NW_009950723.1:0-1370 GCF_000696875.1 Nestor notabilis
CCGGTGGCACCACCGCTGGCACCACCTCTGCCTGTGGGGAGCCCTTGGCAGATGCTGGCACTACACTTACTGGAGTTTTCTTTTCAGGCGATGGCACATCTTCACACTTGCTTTCCTTAGGTGGATTTGAGCAAGGCTTCTCTCCTGACTCTTTTTCAGATGAAGGTGGATTTTGCTCAGTAGTATTTTCAGCATTAGCTGGTTTTCCTTCTGTTTCTATGTCTGATGCTGTGACTATTTCTTGATTTGAACTGCAAGTTGACTGGGAGATTTCTGCATCTTTGCTAGTATCTTTTTCCTGCTTTTTAGGCAGTGCGCTCTCCGTTTCTTTCGGGGCTTCTGCCTTGGTCGTTTTCACATCCTTTCCGGTATCCTTAGAATCTTTGCTTTTTTCAACAGCTCGCTTCTTGGAGGGAACCTCTACCCCTTCTGCAAAACAAGTAAAGTATGTTACCCTCTTCAATTTCTGCACTATAAAATATCTAGAGACAATTTATCTATTTTCTAAAAACCTGTGTCAATAATCCCTGTGAATTTAAAAGGTATATATTAGGAATATACCTTGAACTGTAATTTCAAATTTTGACCTACTATTTCATAATATTTTAGTGCCTTTTGTTTTTGACAGAAAAAAGATACTCAGGTGCAAGATTTCAGGTTCTGGTTTGGGACCAGCAGGCAAGCATGTATTTCTGTTCTTAAAGTCCAAACCAAAATATTATTGAAATACATTAAACAAACTATCTGACCTAAACAACTGGTATTTTGCCTACTAGTATAATAAACATATTTAAAATAGCTTTGCTTTAAAATGCACTTTAAGGATTTAACAAACTAGATTTTGTCCAAAACAGCAATGTCTAACTAGTGCTAAAGGCAAAGTAACACAAATGCATTTACGCTGGAGAACAACAGCCTCAGTGGCATTAAAGAAATAATCAGCTTAAAGTGCACCAGTATAGAGAAATTCAAAACAAGAGCTCTACATTACCAAAGGAATACAAATGCATTACATCTTTTTTACAGGTATTACATGAGGCAAAAATAGCACAGAAAGGAGAAACTATTAACGAGGAGCTTAAAAAGTAAATTATTTCGACTACTTTCTAGGCCCGAGGTAAACAGAGAACGTTCAAAAACAAGCATTTTCTAGACTCCTATGTATTGTCACAGCTATGATCTGCTAACCATTGCTACTTGATATGCCTCTTTTCTTCACCTTGGCAACCAGTTCGTCTCTCGTGGTGCGGACAGGCGCGCCCGTCACTTGGATGCCTTCGGCCATTTCCAGCGCCTTCTCCATGACCTGCGGCGGGTACCTGGAAGGGCGACAACGGGAAAGGAGAGGAGGGGAAGGGAGAGTTGCCGCC
>NW_009950724.1:0-1371 GCF_000696875.1 Nestor notabilis
GCTCTTTCCCAACCTGGTTGATTCCATGGTTAAAGAAGAGCATTTACAGAGATCCCAAAGGAGCTCTAAAATCTCCCAAGCTGCAGCATCCCTGTAGGAGCACAACTGAGGAATTCTCCTCTGCCCCCCTCTGGTTTTGTTCTCAACTTTCTGTAACTTCCAGGCAGGAATCTTCCAGCCTTGGGCCGTGTCCAAAGCACTTGGAGTAGGGGTAGGAGTGCGTGAGGTGGATTAAACAAACAGCTGAGCTGTTTTGAGAAGGAGTATGAAAATACAGCTCCCTGTTGGAGTTCTTGTGACCTTTTTATCAGCTCTGCAGCTGAAATAGCTGGATGGAAACGGTACAACTGCCTTGGAAATGGGTGTTGCTGCTGAGAAGGTGTTTGGGAGAAAGACTGACAGGCTGAGAGTGCTGGTTGTTCAGCCTGGAGAAGACAGATAGATGGTATTGCCCAAACTGCCTTTGAATCCCTGGAGTTAAGGGTTTGGGAGCAGAGCTTCAGTGCAACACAGGACCCGCACCTCACTCGCATGGGACAGAACCTAACGTAGTAACTTGTAGCATGAAAGGATGCTCAACACACGTTGAATCCGGGTGAGCAATTAGCCTGGAGAGCTGTAGTAAACACAGCACTCGCTCTACACTCCACATTAAATATAGCCTGGAACAGAGTGGGAATGTGGGAACTGGGAGGCAGAGCCAGGACGTTGGAGTTCACAGCTCTGCTGCTGCGGTGGCTGCTCGTGCATCTGCGTGTGCAGACGGTGCTTGTGGCTCCTACCCTGCAGAGGGCTCTGCTGGCCCAAAAAGGATTCAGTGTGGTGGGGTGTGGAGCTAACAAGGTTTGAGGGTGGATGTACAACCACCAGGGTGGACTTGTGGTGAAGCATGTGCCTGCCAAAGAGCCAGAGGCTCGTCCACTGAGGGTTTGCACCACTGAACTCTCGCCCTCACTCGCTTATGAAAGGTGAATTTCTTCCTGGTAGCTCCCAAAGGAGCAAGTTGAGTCTTGTGTCGTTGCTCAGGACATCCTAAGGAGGCAGTTCTCTGCTTGAATGAGCTGTGTGCTGGGGCTCAGCGGGTGGAAAAGCAGAAGGTTTGTAGTTTGGGGGAGGAAAAGCAACCCGGTGCACATGGGTAAAGCCTCGTGGTTCTGCTTCCTGGAGTATTCCTCCCTTCTCCACCTCCTTCTGTGTCCAAAGTGCTGCAGGGTTGTGTCAGCATCACAGAGCAGAGCCCATGCCCTCATCTTTGGGGTACCAGTAATCCCCATTGCTGGGGAAAGGAGGTGTTGATCCCCTGGTTGTGGGGCTTGTGTCAATGTTTGGCTGGGCTGGACTGGAGCTGTTGGAGCGAGCCCAGAGGAGGCC
>NW_009950725.1:0-1369 GCF_000696875.1 Nestor notabilis
CCAACCCTAACTATTCTATAATTCTATGATAGTCTTCTCTGATGATATGGTAGGTGGAGGGAGACCAGATGGTATTTATGTCGGCATAATGTCGTACACTGTTTAGCATCTTTGTAAATTACATGATGTTGATGGTTATGCTGCCATTAAGAGTGTTCTCCACAAGCTGGAGAAATTAGCACACAGGAACCTCATGAGTTTCAAAAAAGGGAAGTGACAGGTCCTGAACCTGGGAAGGAGCAATCCCACGTACCAGCACAGGCTGGGGCATAACCAGATAAGAAGCATCTCTACAGAGAAAGCCCTGGTGGTTGTGGTGGCACCAAGCTGACCATAAGCCAGCAACATGCCATTGCAGGAAAGGCTACAGCCTCCTGGACTTCCCTAGGCAACAGGTCAAGTGAGATGATCAGCATTGATGTGATGCATTTGGATTTCTGTGCCCAGTGCTGGGCTACCCAGTACAAGAGAATCATGAGCATAAAAAATGGTGAAGAGTCACAGTGATAAATAAGGGACTGAACCACCTGTCATACCAGGAGATGCTGACATAGCTGGGACTGTTCAGCCTGGAGTAGTCTCATGGGTTATCCTACCTGTATGTATAAATATCTGATGGAAGGGAGTAGAGAAGCCGGACTCTCGTCAGTGGTATCCTGGGACAGGACAAGAAGCAGCATACAATGAGCAAAGGTAGCAATATCTTAGCTGTACTGCTCATCAACTACTCATTCTCTCCTGGTACTCCTCTTTTCACAGAACTCATTACAGTAGTACAGAATGAAAGTAAATGAACTGTTTTTGACAAAGCCATTCCTGGTGGCAGTATAACTCTTCCATGTCTGACAGGCGTTTATAAAATGCTAAACATTGTATGATATTTTTTCTTGAACTGAATATAGTCCAACTAGCTTAACAGACTTAACCTTTCTTCTTCAGCTTTGTACCTGTACCCCACTTTTTTTACATTATTTCAGATCACTGGCAATGATTAATAAAAGAGATACGGTTTGCGGAAATGCATCTTTTTGCCACACTTTCAAATTCCTTGATTTTCAAAGGATGTTCAGAATATTCAAAACCCCAGGTTCTTTAGTTAAAGAGAAACACCTTCAGTAACTGCCTGGTTTTGAATAACTTCTTATGTTGTATAGGGATAAGAAATTACTATTACTAGTAGTATTCCCACAGTAACATTCTCTGCCTATTGAAATGGAAGGACTTGTGCAAGCAAACAAAAGCAAAAAGTCTGGCCTTAAGACAGCCCCAGAAACATAAACTGAAGAATTTAATGTTTGAAATTTAATTTTTATTGGAGAAAAAGAAGGTTTAATATCAATGTGTCGTGGTTTAAGCCCAGCCGACAACT
>NW_009950726.1:0-1379 GCF_000696875.1 Nestor notabilis
CGGGATGGGAGGTGGGAGGGGGCTGCTGCGGCCGCCTTATCAGGAAAGTCAAACCCATGTTTCCTTTTAACTCTTCCCCCCTGCCCTCCCCCGAGAGATGCTAAAGAAGCCTTCTTCCCCCTCCCGGGTAATGCCAGGCGCCCTGCAGACGGTTGGAGACAACACCTCCGGAACAGCCGAGCAAAAGGCAGATTACCCCCCTCTCGTCTTGCCATAAGCACCCATTCAGCTTCACAAAGACAGCCGCTGGAAAAGCTCCCCTTATTTTACGCATATTCTGCAAACTGCCTGACCTTAAACCTATCCCCCCCCGCCCCGGCCCAAAGGGACCCAAAAGGCGTTTCCAACGGGACATTGGTCCAAGCCGGGCGATCCTTTTTCTCCCCTTAATCGATCCGCTAACAGGACGAGACGCAAACCTCCAGCACATTTGCGAACATACGTTTGCCTGAAAACTCTTACGGGAAAGCACGTCTCTCCCTCCTCTCTCTGATCTAGCACTTCTCCCTTTCCATCCACCAAGTGCAGTGAAGCAGCATTTGCCTTTTTGTGTGTGCATGTGTGCGATAACACGATTCCCCACTTCTAAAAGCCAAAGTCCACTCTCGCACAGCTCAAGTGTCATGATTGCTAACTTTTCCTTGCTGGGATTGGCAAAAGGGCGAGCAAGGGGGCCGGGTTTCGCGTTCGGCACATTAGGGGAAGTTTAAAACGCAAGGGGCTTCTTGCGTGCTGTGGAAAAACCCCGTGTCTGGCTGGCGGGGAGAAGACGAGCCTAAGGGGGAGAAGTCCTCTGCCCGTGAATTTCTGTGTTGTGTCCAGAGCCTGTGCAAGGCACCCCCACCCCCATTCCCACCGCACACACACCAACCACCTCCTCTTCTTTCAAAGTGCTTTGAAACCCCCATTAAGGGCCGAGTGTGTGATCAGACTATGGATTAGGGCAAAAGGGACTTTACCATCTGGGTGGGGCAAACTGACACACAAATAACTTGTTGAAAACACCAGCAGATTTTTGGGGGGGAGGGTAACGGGGTGTTACAAAGTAAACCCACCAAAGGGGAAAAAAGAAACAAAAAAGTAACAGCAAAAGTCGAAGCCTTCCGTCCCCTCCACACATGCCCTCTGCATGGCAGAACCTGGGGAAGAACTTTCCTCGTCTGATGGATCGAATTAATTTAATCACACGAGAAAGAGAGATGCGTATACACACACGCACACGTAGGTTTGTACCAGACGTGCACTCACTTCCGAACTGCACGGATCTCCCGACGGCATTACAGACGGGCGTAAATCACGCACTGAAAGGCGGGTTGCTCTCTCTCGCCCAAGACGGAGGGACACACACACACACACAAACAGCCCCTGCGCTCGCCCAC
>NW_009950727.1:0-1379 GCF_000696875.1 Nestor notabilis
AGGCATGAGGAAATCCACCACCCTAAAATGTGAGGGGAAATGCTCTTACAGAGGAATTCACCTCTGTGACACAGAGGTTGCAGTGTCCCTGCCTTTTGATGAGGCAGAGGTGGATGCAGTGCCTGGCAGGCAGAAAGGGGGCCTTGGACGCATGGTGGCTGGGACCTCACAGCAAAGACACAGCCTGCCATCACCATCGGGGCAGGAGGGAGAGCCCCAGGACACTTATGACTACTGGACTTCCGTCACCACAAGTGATGCTGGCTGTTCTTCAGGGGAGTTTCTCTCCGCTTGCGGATGAAGCAGACGTGGCTCATGCCTCCAGCGTCCAGCCTAGAATGGGGCATCCCAGGACTGAACCTGGGATTCCGGAGAAGCAGCCCAGCAACACCAAGAGCACTACGGGAGCTGGACAAAGTGTCCAAGAAGGGCTACATGTTATTACACAGCCATTATCACCTCCAACTTGCCATCTCCTGCAGCCATCAAGCTTACACAATGGATTGTCTCGTAGTTACTTCAGAACATACAAACTCATATAAATGCTATAGTCCAAACTCCCACACTGGAAGGGATAAATCTGTCAGGTTACGCAGAAAGTGGACCCAACGGCCACTGGACTCCTGAGGCTGTTGTGCTTCCCAGTGTGCCACTGGGGATGCCCTTGCTGCGATGGAGGAGGAAGGATGAGCTCTCTCACATTAGGTTGTATTAGTTGTCCAGTGCTCAAGTGACTTGTCACCTCCCTCAGCTGAGCTCAGCTTGGGGAGGGCCACCTCCCCCTGTTGTCACTGTCCCTGCATCACAAACGTTGCTAGAGCTGAGTGCTGGTGCCATCACAGCTGCTGACAGCCCTGTGTCACGCCTGCATCACAAACAGCAGCTACGTTGTGTGGGGCCAAGCAAGGTGGGGCAGGATTTGCCCAAGAGCTGTCTGTGAAGTGAGAGGCTCTGGAGCTGGACAGGAAGAGCAAGTGGACGCTACCTGTGTCTGGCTGTTCCTCCTCAAGCTCTCCTTGGCTCTCTCTCACACGCTACAGGCATGGCTGGCGTGCCATATGAAATGAGCGGGTTGTTCAGCCAAGTGGTCCTTCCTCTTTTCCTGGGGTTGCTGTTGCCGGTGGCTTGCTACAGCTTCACAGTGGCCATGGGCGAGCCCCAGGTAGGAGGCATTGCTGGTGCTGAGCCAAGCCCTGGCCAGCAGGGACAGGAGGCAGCAGGGGCCCGGGAGCGGCCCCAGGGAGGCCTTGGGGGGTTCCTGCCTGGCAGGGGAGGCCATTTCCCAAACAGACCTGACCAGCCTGGGCCAGGAGGCTCGAGGCAGGTCTGGCCCTGGATGGGCTTGGGTTTCTGCTCGTGCCACCTGGGTGGTGGGAAAC
>NW_009950728.1:0-1382 GCF_000696875.1 Nestor notabilis
CCAGCTTGTGCTTGTTACAGCTGAACCCAGGACAGGATCCACCCCCCTTATTCCATGCCATTCACACCATGCTCAGATCCCATTTTTATTAACAGAACCATCAGGTTCTGAACCATCGAAGAAAACAATATACTTGTGTTTTATGCAAATTTAAAAAAATCCAACATAATTTGTTAGAGGAAGCTACTCTTCCTTAAAAAACTACCCCTCTGTGAATGAATACACGTCACTAAACAAGTTAGTCCTACTTCTGCCTTTAAACATATTTATACATGCTATGCATTTCTTGCTGTCTGGCCACAGGCATGAAACTGCTTACAAAAGAAGGATGTATTTATATTCTGTGACTTCACAGCACTCGGGTGCATGTCACAATATATGCAGAGAGCCACAGTCCTACTGCTGTTGTCTCTTCTGCTTTCCATGGGTATACGTCAGTCAACAGTACAGCTCAATAGGCTGCATTTCAATTTCTTGAATCTTGGACAGGTTAAGGACCATCTTCCTTATTCCTGGAAGCTGCACTTAGTATTTGAATAGTTTAAGATCAATGCGTATACTGCTGACAGCTGTTTACCACACCCGGCTAAGAAAAAGCTCAGCTGAAAAAAACCTTGTGCTGTAAAAAGTGCTGTTATGTATCCTAATTGATACTCAAAGCTCTACTGTCTATAGTAAGGACAAGAAATTGCCACATTGACAAGATAGAAAAGAAATAAAAGTGTTCATAAAAGACTGTGGATTTCATACTCTTCAGCCTTTGACAAAAGTATCCTGGAATGAGTTTGTTGTGTTTGGATGATGAGAACTTGGCCATACCACCTGATTTAGAACAGGCTTTAGTTAAGCACAGACCTGTGCAGAGCTGAATGTAAGCAACCTGATCCATCCAGTTACAGGGAGCTGAGCAGCAAAGATACCTATTGGAGTTCTGCTGAAGACCTGGATGTCTGCATCTACCACATGGCTTGTGGTTTTCCCCCATAGGGAAGGATTTACTCCTCTCAACCTGCTGGCAATGTGCTGCCTAACGCAGGCCAGGAAGCTCTTGGACTTCATTGCTGCAAGAATGCATCAATAGGCCATGGCCAATTTGATGTCCACCAGAGACCCCAGGTCCTTTTCTGACCAGCTGCTTTTCAGCCAGTCAGCCCTCAGCCTCTACCAGTGTATGAGGTGATTCTTTTCCAGGTGTGGAACTTCACATTTCCTTTTGCAATTTTCCTGCAGTGCTTCACCTGCAGTAAACTAGAAACTTAATTTGTACCACAAAGACCTGTGCACAACTGATGAACTGCGTCTAAGAAACAGTATCATAAAAAGTGCAGCTAGAGAGGAGAAGAAAAAAGTAACATTGGAATAACCTTGCAGAATGACAGCAG
>NW_009950729.1:0-1386 GCF_000696875.1 Nestor notabilis
AGGCCCCAGGAGGGAGAGGAGGTTCGCCGCCCCTTCCAGACCCATGTTTTTATCACGGTGCACTGCCGGCGAGTTTACTGTTTCATAGACGTTTAGCAAGGTGTGGGATTCCACGAACAGCGACTGAGCTAAGAGAAACGCTTTAAGCAATATACAGGAGTGTTTTGTGCTCGCAGTGTGATTAGAAATACCGAACAGTCACCTCTTGTAACGCTTGCAGGTTATTACTGGGCTTGGTTTGTCTCTTGCCTTTATGCCTAAGCTCTCCTGTGGTTTAAATACTTCGTGGCAGAGCTAGGTGCAAATATCTTTAATGGAGGCACAGCGAGATGCTCAGAGGCACCACCTGAGTTCCAGTGGTCAAATGCTCTCCAAAAGTCCTATTCTGCAGAACACAGAGTAGAGAGAGGTCACATAGAAGCAGTCTTTGCTGTGGGAATTTACCCTTCCGGCTCTACTGAGCCAGGGCACAACTTTCATTTTAAATGTTTGCAAACAAATACTATGAAAAAATAGAAACTCAGACAAGATATTTGTAACCAATAGTTTGTCTTCTCCGCCCTCTGTCATATAAACTACTACAGCATCTCAGAGAACGGCTTTTAACCTCCTCAAAATCCCCTTAACTGAGAAAGGGGTCAAGATACAACGTATTTCATTTAATTTATTTTCCTTCTCCTTCCTAATCTGAAGGTCAGTTGAAGAGAACATTTTGTTACAAAGAGATGAGATTTGGGGAGTCACAGTTTTGTAAAGAGCAACATGTTTGAAACATTTTTTGAAACCTTGAAATAACTTGGAGACCAATCCTTGCTTTCACTTGAAAATAGTCCCATACCTGTGAAGACTCAATGAAACATTGTAAGTCTGGGGCTTGATATCTAATCAGAAATAATTCTGCAGAAGGCTTAAGAGAAAGAAGAGAATTTCTTCAAAAATGTGAACTGAAATTGTCAGTTATAACTACTGACCCTCTGTACTTGTATTGCTGCATCCCTTGTGGGTTATATTGAGTGAAACCAAAGATGACGACTGCTTTCCAAGTCACAGGCACCATCAGCCTGATGACTTGGGGTGTTTTTTGCAGTCCTTGTTATACACCCTCACTGTGTTTTACAGCTGTGGGATGTCCTAGGAAAAGACAAGCCCAACAATGCAGTCATCATCCAGATAATAATTACGATTCCGTATATTTTTCTCAACAGCGTTTCCCTAATTTCCTGGAGCTATATGGTGATGTCCTTGACATCTCAAGTGTATTCAGATCACCTTGTATCTCCAGCATACCCTGTCCTTTTTCTCAGAATTCACATTACTTGATTGAGAAAACAAATGTCGCCCCAGTCTTCATAAGGGGCAAGAAGGAGGACCCTGGGAACTACAGGC
>NW_009950730.1:0-1387 GCF_000696875.1 Nestor notabilis
GCACCACTGATAGCAGTAACTGCATTACTTAATATGGGGATCCATTCAGACACTGTTTGTAACTGCAAGAGTTCTCAGTTTTCAGACATTCACAAATTGTGAATCCTAAGGTCTACAAAGGCATTCCAAGCAGTTGGTACTTTTGAATATCAGTTCTTACAATCTTCCAGATGAGCTCTGAAAAGGTCAAAATCAACCTATAAAATACTGGCAATCACCAAGGCATTGTTTATAATATATCTTGAATCTCTGCTTGCACAGAGTCCACATTCTCCTGAGCTTCAGCAATTGCTGTGTGATGGCAACAGATTTAATAAACAGGTGTAAAATATACAAGAAAACAAAAAAGACAGCGGTATATAGAAGAAAAAGCAGTAGTGACTTTTATCTAAACAACACAGTAGTAGAAAGTTGGTTACTTGATGCTAACTTCTATGGTAAATTCTGATAAACTGTTTTGAAGGCAGCAGACAAATTAGGCATGGGGACCTCTTTGTGATTTATTACATGAAAATGCCCTTGCATCAAACTATCAGAAGAAAAATTGCATGTTCCTCTACTATCAGAAGAAAAATTGCATGTTCCTCTATTGGCTTTACTCTTCGTCAGGTGATGTCTCTATGTCAATAACATTTTATAATAACTGATTTTTGATGGTTTTTCCCAATCACAGCAATGATTTTCTATAGCATTTTTTGTCTTTTAAAATGTTGGGTAAGCTGCCTTATGGAAACAAGTGAATAGCAAACTGATTTGCAATAAATGAGTTATTTTCACATGAAACCATTTCACTGATATAATAAACAGACGACTAACTATTGCAAGGACTAACTATTGTAACTATGGCAAGGAATGCAGCTAGGACTGTTAAGGATTTGGTATGTTTAATTCTTCAGGGTCAGCGTCATCATCAAATCTGCTACCTTTTTTTTTTCTTTTTAAGCAAACCAAAACTAAAATATAACAAGCATTTTATAATCTACCTGTTCTGAATAAAACAAATGTATGTGTAGGACATATCTATTCTCATCATCTAACTAGAGAGTCATCAGACAATACAAACCTTCTACGGGAGATGTTGGTAGGATGCCCTCAACATGTACTTTGCTTTTTATAAAAGATGTATCTCATTTATAGGATTGGCAGAAGGATTACTCACAATTGCTGTTTGTTTTCATGTGTCTGTGTATTTACAGAAAAACACAGTTGATTCTTCAATGAAAAAGGAAATGTACATAACTATGACTTCGTTCTTTCTAGGCAATTGATAGAGGGACACCCTTTGTTCAAGTTCAAACTCAAAAAAGTTGTTAAGATTTACAACCATACCATTTTCTTTCCAAGCTCTTCATATATTTATGAGCTTACCAGCAAAAAAAAAAAAAAA